>NC_141990.1:4284827-4547327 GCF_049901715.1 Pseudonaja textilis | reverse complement strand
TAGATAGATATGAAGTGAGAGAAAGAAAAAATAGATAGATGATAGATAGATAGATAGATAGATAGATAGATAGATTAAACTATCCACTACTATCCACTATTGACCTCACCCCATTCCTAAGAGGTCTGTAAGGGGCGTGCATAAGTGCACAATTGTACCTACCGTCCCTGTCCTATTGCCCCCATTTATTCGTACCTCTTTCCTGTATTCTCACTCATGTTTATACTTATACCTATTATCTTGTAAGCGGTTGACAAATCAAAGAAATAAATAAAAATAAAGCATTTTGGCTAGAGAATTCTGGGAATTGAAGTCTGTCCCTCTGAACCCATGCTGACTGGGGAATTCTGGCAGTTGAAGCCCACCTATCTTAAAGTTGTCAAGATTGAAAAATACCGTTCCAGATAACTGTAGCCTGCTATCCTATCTTCTCTCATTCCTGTGAACTAAGCATACCCGGTTCGTTTAACTCCCCCGCCGTTATCTTGATCCCTTGCAAGTTTCCGGTTGCCTCCAGAGATTTTTCATATTTTTGACTGTCTGTTTTCTCTCTTCTCTTTTTGGTCACCTCCTTTATTCTGACTTTAATTTTTCTTTCTTCTACAGGCTGGTTTCCTCCATCCAAGCCACCATGGCCACCCTCTCGGGCCTGGTTGTTATTTTCAGCTGCAGAGACGTGGTAAACGACAGGTAACAAAAAACGTGGCCTTTTCGGAAAGAGGAAACTAAAACTAACAGGCCTCTGAAATCCGGCCTGCACTTTGGACAGCATGTTCACCTGCCAGGATAGGACATTCCAGAATCAGATGGGATGTCAGACAAATAGCAGGGTGACACCAGGTATCCTCAAGGCTGTCAATGGGTAATCATTAGCCATTTGCGGCTAAAGCCGGAGCACCAATTTCAAAATGCTTGATTTTTTTCACCACGATTGAGCCCCCACAAGGTCCATCGCTGACCGAGACAATCGCAAAGTGAGTTTTGCCCCATTTTAACAGATAACAGATAATCAGAGTTGGAAGGGACCTTATAGGTCATCTAGTCCAACCCCCCCCACCCAAGCAGGAGACCCTACACCATTTCTGAGAAATGGCTGTCCAATCTCTTCTTGAAAGTCTCAAGTGATGGCACTCCCACAACTTCTGGAACGAAGCTGTTCCATTGGTTGATTGTTCTCCCTGTCAGAAAGTTTCTCCTTATTTCCAGGTTAAATCTCTCCTTGATCAGTTTCCATTCATTATTCCTTGTCTGGCCTTCAGGTGCCTTGGAGAATAGCTTGACCCCTTCCTCCTCTCTGTGGCAGCACCTCAAATATTGGAAGACCGCTATCCTGTCTTCCCTGGTCCTTCTCTTCACTAGACCAGCCATGCCCAGTTCCTGCAACGGTTCTTCATATGTTTTAGTCTCCAATCGCCTAATCATCCTGGTTGCGCTTCTCTGTACTATTTCTAGAGTCTCAACATCTTTTTTGTAATGTGATGAACAGAACTGGATGCAGTATTCTAGGTGTGGTCTTTATAGAGTGGTAATACCTCCCTTGATCTCGATTGTATCCCTCTGTTAACGCAACTTAGGATTGCATTGGCTTTTTGGGCTGCTGCTGCACACGGCTGGCTCCTGTTTAGCTGGTTGTCCACTAAGACTCCAAGATCCCTTTCCCAGTTCCTGCTATTGAGCCTGGTTTCACCCAGTCTATATGTGTACTTTGGGTTTTTCTTGCCTAAATGTAAGACTTTCCTTTTCTCTACATTGAATTTCATTTTGTTGGATATGGCCCAGTGTTCTAGTCTGTCAAGATTCATCTTTTACAACCTTTCCTCGCCACCGTTGTTAAGCGAAACACTGCAGTTGTTGAGTGAGCCACGTGGTTGTTAAGTGAATCAGGCTTCTGCCATTAACTCGGCTTGTCAGAAGCATGTCAAAGAGGATCACGTGACCCCCGGGGGAACACTGCAACTGTCGTAAATCTGAGTCAGCAGCCAAGTGTCCAGATTTTGATCACGTGCCCGTGGAGGCTGTGTGCAATGGTCGTAAGTGTGAAAAACGTTCAGAGGTCACTTTTTGCAATGCCATTGTGATTTTTAATGGTCAGTAAAGGAATGATTGTAAATTGAAGACTGCCTGTATTATTTATCAAACCTGTACATCACCCATCTCACCAAAGGTGGTTTACAGACATTGAATAAATGTCACGTGAAGCGTGAATGCCACTTTATAAGGCCTTGGTAAGGCCACACTTGGAATGCTACATCCAGTTTTGGTTGCCACGGTGTAAAAAAGATACTGAGGCTCTGGAAAGAGTGCAGAGAAGAGCCACAAAGAGGATTAGGGGACTGGAGGCTAAAACATATGAAGAACGATTGCAGGAATTGAGTATGTCTAGTTTGATGAAAAGAAGGACCAGGAGTGACATGATAGCAGTGTTCCAATATCTGAGGGGCTGCCCCAAAGAAGAGGGAGTCAAGCTATTCTCCAAAGCCCCTGAGGGCAGGACAAGAAGCAATGGGTGGAAACCAATCAAGGAGAGAAGCAACATGGAATTAAGGAGAAATGTCCTGACAGTAAGAACAATTAAACTGTGGAACAATTTGCCTTCAGAAGAGTAGAATGGAATGGAATGGAATGGAATGGAATGGAATGGAAGGAAGGAAGGGAAGGAAGAGAAGAGAAGAGAAGAGAAGAGAAGAGAAGAGAAGAGAAGAGAAGAGAAGAGAAGAGAAGAGAAGAGAAGAGGAGTTGGAATGGAATGGAATGGAATGGAATAGAATAGAATAGAATAGAATAGAATAGGAGTTGGAATGGAATGGAATGGAATAGAATAGAATAGAATAGAATAGAATAGAATAGAATAGAATAGAATAGAATAGAATAGAATAGAATAGAATGCCTTATTGGCCAAGTGTGGTTGGATACACAAGGAATTTGTCTTGGTGCAAATACTCTCAGTTGTGAATGCTCCAACACTGGAAGTTTTTCAAAAGATGTTGGATAACCCTTTGTCTGAAGTGGTGTAGGGTTTCCTGCCTAGGCAGGGGGTTGGACTAGAAGACCTCCCAGGTCCCTTCCAACTCTTGTCATTCTGTGAAAAAAAGATGTGGAGACTCTGGAAAGAGTGCAGAGAAGAGCCACAAAGAGGATTAGGGGACTGGTGGCTAAAACATATGAAGAACGATTGCAGGAATTGAGTATGTCTAGTTTGATGAAAAGAAGGACCAGGAGTGACAGGATAGCAGTGTTCCAATATCTGAGGGGCTGCCCCAAAGAAGAGGGAGTCAAGCTATTCTCCAAAGCACCAGAAGGACAAGAAGCAACGGATGGAAACCAATCAAGAATAGAAGCAAGTTAGAATTAAGGAGAATTTTCGTAACACTGAGAACAATTAATCAGTGGAACTGCTTGCCACCAGAAGCTGTGGGTGCACCATCACTGGAGGCTTTTAGGAAGAAATTGGACAACCACTTGCCTGCAATGGTATAGGGTCTCCTGTTTGAGCAGGGGGATGCATATTAGATGATGCACCTTAGATTAAAGACATCCCAGATGCCTCCCAGCTGTGTTATTCTGTTAAGGACTGGGATTTCCTACCTAAGCAGGGGGTTGGACTAGAAGACCTCCGAGGTCCCTTCCGACTCTGTTATTCTATTCTATTCTAAATTGCAGAAGAAAACACTGAAACGATAGAGTTATTAATTTTTTTAAAAAAATCAGTTACTTATACTCTAGAAAGAGTGCAGAGAAGGGTAACAAAGACGATGAGGGGACTGGAGGCTAAAACGTATGAAGAGCATTTGTAGGAATTGGGTATGTCTAGTTTAAAGAAAAGTAGGATTAGGGGTGACATGATAGCAGTCTTCCAGTGTTTGAGGGGCTGCCCCAAAGAAGAGGGAGTCAAGCTATTCTCCAAAGCACCGGAAGGACAAGAAGCAGCAGATGGAAACTAACGAAGAAGTAACGTGAAATTAAGGAGAAACTTCCTAACAGTGAGGACAATTAATCAGTGGAACGATTTGCCTCCAGAAGTTGTGAA
The DNA here is from genome assembly GCF_049901715.1 of Pseudonaja textilis. NCBI lineage: Eukaryota > Metazoa > Chordata > Lepidosauria > Squamata > Elapidae > Pseudonaja > Pseudonaja textilis. The sequence goes on along the minus strand of NC_141990.1, from coordinate 4,543,300 downwards.
TGCTCCAACAGTGGAGGATTTTAAGAATAGATTGGACAACCATTTGTCTGGAACGGTATAGACCCGTGAAGGCCAACCTATGGCACGTGTGCCACAGGTGGCACGCAGAGCCATTTGTGCTGGCATGTGAGCTGCAGGCAAACTTATCTCACTGCACATGTGCGTGCCTCACCGCTGATTTTCAGCCTGTTTGAGGCTTTTTCAGCCTCCCAGAGGCTTGAGGAAGGCTTCTGCAGGCTTTGCAGGCTGAAAACTAGCCCTGTTTCATCACTTCCTGTTTTTCCGAAAATAGCGGAAGTGACGAAACGGGGCTAGTTTTCGGCCTGCAAAGCCCGCAGAAGCCTGCAGAAGCCTTCCTCAAGCCTTTGGGAGGCCGAAAAAGGCCTCAAACCTGCTGAAAATCAGCTGTGAGGTGCAGTGCAGGTAAGGGAGAGGTGGGGGTAGGTGGGTGGGGATTAGGCACACATGTGTAGGGGGCATGGGGGTGCATGCATTGCCTTCTGGGTACTGGCATGCGATGCGCACAGAATTTTTGGTACAGGAGCTCAAAAAGTTTAGCCACCACTGGTATAAGGTCTCTTCCTTGAACAGGGTGATGCACATTAGACTAAAGACATCCCAGGTGCCTCCCAACTGTGTTATTCTGTTAAGGACTAGCGGCAATCTTCCAGGATTTGAGGGGCTGCCCCAAAGAAGAGGCAGTCAAGCTCTTCTCCAAAGCACCTGAAGGCAGGACAAGAAGCAACAGGTGGAAACTTAATCAAGGAGAGAAGCAACCTGGAACGAAGGAGAAATTTCCTTACAATGAGAACAATTAACCAGCGGAACGACTTGCCTCTAGAAGTTGCGAATTCTCCAACAATGGGAGTTTTTAAGAAAAGACTGGACAGCCATTGGTCTGAAAGGGTATATAAGATCGGACTAGAAGACATCTGTGGTCCCTTCCAACCCTGTTATTCTGACCCACGTGCAGCAGGCTTTGTTTTGCTAGCAAATCTAAACCTTCCCCTTTTAATCTCCAGCGAACAATGCACACTTTCTGCGCATCGCTCACACAAAAAAAGCAATGTTGCTTGTGCAGAGTTCGCGAGAGGCTTGTGGGAGGAGGGCTATTTGAGGGCAGCTGATAGCATCAAGGAAAGAGTGCGCAATAAGCACAGGTGAGGCATTTTGCTGGCAAGACAAAAACAATGCTGGGTCTACATACACACACAGCGAGCGAGAGAGAGAGAGAGAGAAAGAAATATACAGATACAGATTTACAGACTTGGCAGGGGCCTTGTGGGTCATCTAGTCCAACCCCACCACCACCCAAGCAGGAGACCCTACACCATTTCTGACAAATGCCAGTCCAGCCTCTTCTTGAAAGCTTCCGGTGATGAAGCTCCCACAACTTCTGAGGGCAACGTCTGATCCACTGCTTAATTGTTCTCACTGTCAGAAAGTTTCTCCTTATTTCCAGGTTGAATCTCTCCTTGATCAGTTTCCATCCATTGTTCCTTGTCTGGCCTTCGGGTGCTTTGGAAAATAGCTTGACCCCTTCCTCCTCTCTGGGGCAGCCCCTCAAATATTGGAAGATGCTATCATGTCTCCCCTGGTCCTTCTCTTCCCTAGACTAGCCATGCGCAATTCTTGAAACTGTTCTTCGTATGTTTTATCCTCCAGTCCCCTCATTATCCTGGTTGCTCTTCTCTGCACTTTTTCTATAATCTCAACATCCTTTTTTATAGTGTGGTGGCCAAAACTGGATGCAGTACTCTAGGTGTGGACTTACTAAGGCTTGATCTCAATTGTATCCCTCTGTTAATGCAATTTAGGATTGCATTGGATTTTTTGGTTGGCACTGCAAATTGCTGACTCCTATTTAGCTGTTTGTCCACTAAGACTCCAAGATCCCTCTCCCAGTTCCTGCTATTGAGCCTGGTTTCACTCAGTCTGTATATGTGGTTTGGGTTTTTCTTGCCTAAGTGTAGGACTTTCCTTTTCTCTACGTTGAATTTCATTCTGTTGGATAGGGCCCAGGGTTCAAGTCTGCCAAAATCCATCTGGATCTTGAGCAAATCTTCTTGGGTGTTGGCTATTTCTACCAAGTTAGTATCATCTGCAAATCTTGTTAAGCCATTAATGAAGATACTAGCTCGATACCCATGCTTCGCTATGAAACTATGTGGTTGGGCTTAGTTTTTGAGGAGGAAAATAAGGGGAAAAAATTCTGCCTCTTGTCTACTGGCATCCATCGGTATTCATCTGGCTAGCGTCCTGTCAGTGTGTGAGAGAGTTGAGGGCTGTCTGGAAACTGAAACAGTATTTGCTGTGTGAGCAAGAAAGAGACAGCAAGGAGCCTGGGCGTGGCTTAGCTCAACTGTTTTGTACTAAGGCTAGTTGCTGCTCCGAAACTGAAACTCCTCTGCTTGTGTTTTGCATTTGGAACAGATTTCTTTCCACGTGGGGAGAGGGAGTAAAACTCCTTAGCATCAGAGCGTGTTAATAATAATAATGATAATACACAAAATACTAATAGCTCTGATGATCATTTCAAAAAATCCTTTCTTAGTGAGCACCTAGAAGCCAAGAGGAACCTACGTGCCAGATGTCAAGTTTGTAGGCTTTACGGTTTTAGAGATTTTGTGGTGATGCATGTGTGGTATTTCGCAGATAGATGGAGAGAGAGAGAGAGAGGTAGATATAGATAGATAGATAGATAGATAGATAGATAGATAGATAGATAGATAGATAGATAGATGAGAGATTAGATAGATAGATAGATGAGAGATAGATGGATAGATGATAGAAAGATGATAGATAGACTGATAGATGAGAGATTAGATAGATAGATAGATAGATAGATGAGAGATAGATGGATAGATGATAGAAAGATGATAGATAGACTGATAGATGAGAGATTAGATAAATAGATAGATAGATAGATAGATAGATAGATAGATAGATAGATAGAGATAGATAGATAGAGAGATGGAGATAGAAATAGAGATAGGGATAGATAGATAGATAGGGATAGGGAGATAGATAGAGGTAGAGAGATAGAGATAGAGATAGATAGAAGATTGAAGAGTACCTAAGACGGAACCTTGTGGTTTCCCACTGCTTACATCCCTCTGTGTGTGTGTGTGTGTGTGTGTGTGTGTTTGTGAGTTAGTTAGTCAAAGTTACAACAACACTGAAAAAAGTGACTTAGGGCCATTTTTCACAATTATGACTGTTGCAACACCCCTCTGGTCCCGTGATTTACATCTGGATGCTTGACAACAGGTTCATATTTATGACGTGATCCCCTTTGGCAAACTTCTGACGAGCAGAGTCAACCGGGAAGCCAGATTCACTTAACAAACCGTGCAAGCAATTTAACGTCTGCCGCGGATTCACTTTAAAAAAACAACAACGCGGCCAGATAGGTTGTAAAACTGGGGCAACACTCAGCTAAGAAACGTCAAAACGCTTAGCGGTGCAAATTTGGGTCTCCATCGCGTCCGTAAGGGGAGGAATCCCTGGGCTTAAAATCTTACCTGCAGCTTGATGCACGTCATGAATTTGGCATGTGAGACGCTTGCCAAAAAAATATTGTCTTAGGAACGCTGCCCACCACAGTTATACGGAAATGTCCCAAAGAATATTTTGCGCGCTTGATTAAATATTACGGTTACATTTCCGTCTACCCCACCTTGCTGCTTCTATTATTTCATTTTAGAAAAGGGAAACCGGTGGAGCTTGTCCCTGGCTGGGTCTCATTCAGACCAAAAAAAAAACAAAACCCTGGGATATTGAGATATATCCTGATCTGTGCTTTAAGGATTGGGCAGCTCTTATGCCAAGCATGTTAATCGTCAACTCATAAAATACTTCTATGGTCTTTTAGAGTTGCCAACAGAAAGGGAGCGGGGTGGGTGGGGGAAAGGGGTTTGAAAGAGCAGTGCGGCAGTTTGGAAATCGAAAGTGCCTTCCATAAATAGTTTTTTTCAAAGATCGTAACCAGGTGACTGAAGTTTCTGCCAGGCAAATATCTAACTGGAGAGCCTGATTGATGACTCTGGGCTATGGATGTGTCCCATTGGAGAATATGAATTACGATACACCCAGGGGGTGAGGGGAAAACCAGGGTCAAGGGTGACAATGAATTATGTGCCTCAGAGTTGGCTGCACCCAGACATGTTAACTCCCAATAAATCCTTTTTTCAGTGCTCAAAGTTTGGCTTGAGACGCATGATTTAATACATGATTTTTTATTGTTTTTCTGCTAGTACAAATCGTAATTGCATTTTCAATCACATTTTGCATCGACATACAATATTATCTGGTATTTTCTATCATCTATTCATACGTATCACCAATAATTGTTATCATTACTTATATTTGTTATTAACATCTAGCTTTATTCATTTTACATATCTATGTATCACTCTCTTAAGAATTCTCCTATGTAATCTTCACTTTTCAATCCTTATCTCTGTTTTCTAACCATTCGTACCATCTCTGCCATCAAGACTCATGGTTTAAATGGGGATAACTGCTGGAATCCTGACATTAATATTTGGCTTAATGGAGGAGATCTTAATATTTTGGAACCTGATACCTTTTGGGGTGTTGAATTCAGCTCCTTCCTCCCTGACTACAGGTAGTCCTCGACTTACGGCCACAGTGGAGACCAAAATCCCTGTCGCTAAGTGAGGCACTTGTTAAGTGAGTTCTGCCCCATTTTATGACCTTTCAAAGTTGGAAGGGCGCTGAAAAAAGTGACTTTGTGACCTTTTTTTCCCCACACTTATGACCGTTGGAACGTGATCAAAATTCAGACGCTTGGCAACCGGCTCATATTTATGACGGTGGCAGTGTCCTGGGGTCACCTGATCCCCTTTTTTGACCTTCTGACAGGCCAATTCAAGGGGGAAGCCAGATTCATTTAATAACCGTGTTACTAACTTAACAACGGCAGTGATTCACTTAAGAACTCTGGCAAGAATTGGTTGTAAAGTAAGGCAAAATTCACAACCGCCTTGCTTACCAATGGTAATTTAGGGCTCAATTATCGTAAACTGAGGACTACCTGTAAAAGGATAAACAACACCACAGCCACACTTTGTGGCAGAGGTGGGGAACGATGGGCCCGTTATGACTTGTAGACTTCAACTTCCAGAATTCCTGAGCAGGGCCATCGTCCCCCCTCCCCACCATGCTGGCTCAGGAATTCTGGGAGTTGAAGTCCAAATGTCTTAAATGGGCCTCATTCCCATGCTGGCTCAGGAATTCTGGGAGTTGAAGTCCAAATGTCATAAATGGGCCTCATTCCCATGCTGGCTCAGGAATTCTGGGAGTTGAAGTCCAAATGTCATAAAATGGGCCTCATTCCCCATGCTGGCTCAGGAATTCTGGGAGTTGAAGTCCAAATGTCATAAAAGGGCCCTTGTTCCCCCTGCTGGCTCAGGAATCCTGGAAGTTGAAGTCCAAATGTCATAAAATGGGCCTCATTCCCCATCCTGGCTCAGGAATTCTGGGAGTTGAAGTCCAAATGTCATAAAATGGGCATCGTTTCCCATTTTGCCTCGGGAATTCTGGGAGTTGAGGTCCAAATGTCATAAAAGTGCCCTTGTTCCCCATGTTGGCTCAGGAATTCTGGGAGTTGAAGTCCAAATGTCATAAAATGGGCCTCATTCCCCATGTTGGCTCAGGAATTCTGGGAGTTGAAGTCCAAATGTCATAAAATGGGCCTCTTCCCCATGCTGGCTCAGGAATTCTGGAAGTTGAAGTCCAAATGTCATAAATGGGCCTCATTCCCCATGTTGGCTCAGGAATTCTGGGAGTTGAAGTCCAAATGTCATAAAATGGGCCTCGTTCCCCATGTTGGCTCAGGAATTCTGGGAGTTGAAGTCCAAATGTCATAAAATGGGCCTCATTCCCCAGCCTTGCTCTGAGGGTTGAAATATATAAACACTAGACAGAACTTGGCCATCGTATGTTACACGTATGAGGATTGAGACCGGACCCAATCTAGTTGCCCTTAACGTTCTTCTCTCCCACAACAGACACTGGCTCGCCAGAGAATACGTCTGGATCGTGGTATCGTACATGTCCTATGATATCTACGTCATGTATCTTTGCCACTGGCACAAGACCCAAGACAGAGGGCCGGCCGACCCGAAGTACTCCTGGGACAGCCTCCGAAGCTTTCTGAAGAAGGAACGGCTGATGGTCACCCACCACCTCTTCATCCTCCTTGTCTTAACGCCGGTCGCTGTGGTGAGGCCACCTCCTGAGGGGCAAAGGGTGGTCATATATAGGCCTGATGTGGAGTTCAGGCCATCCCTGTTATTGTGAAGGGAAGTCAGTGGAAAACAACCTGATTCCTAGTTGTTGTTTTTTTTAAAAAAAGCTAAATAGTCCTCGACTTACAACCACAATTGAGCCCCAACTTTCTGTTGTTAAGTGAGACATTTCATTGTCAGCTTTTGCCCGTTTTTACGAACTTTCTTGCCATGGTTGTTAAGTGAATCACTGCAGCTGTTAAGTGAGTCCCATGGTTGTTAAGTGAATCTGGCTTCCCTATTGACAGGTCACAAAAGGGGATCACCGTCATAAATTTGAAGCAGTTGCCAAGTGTCTGAAGTTTGATCATGTGACCGTAATGGTCATAAATGTGAAAAACGGTCATAAGTCACCTTTTTTGTAACTTCGAACGGTCACTAAATGAACTGTTGTAAGTCGAGGACTACCTGTGGAGTCCGTCCTCGACTTTACAACCGCAATTGGGACTGGGATTTTGGTCACTAAGTGATGTGGTCGTTAAGCAAGTCATCATGGGATCAGCTTCTCACGATAGTTTTGCCGCGGTTGCTGCGCAGATTGCATGGTCGTTCAGTGGATCCGACTTTCCCATTGACGTTGCTTGTCTGGAGGTCGTAAAAAGAAAACTGCGTGACCCCCAGGGGAGACGCTGGCGACCGTCATAAATATGAACCAGTTGCCAAGCCTTTGAATTTTGATCACATGACCCTGCAGTGGTCATAGGTGTGAAAAATGGTCGTAAGTCACATTTTCTTCAGTGCCGTTGTATCTCCAAATGATTGTTAAATGAACGGTTGTAAGTCGAGGACTGCCTGCAGTGCTTTGAAATCATAAAAGGAATGAATTAAAATGAATTAATCCTTACATTTATTAAAAACTCCAGTAGGAGATCAATAGGAGATCAGACAACACCTTGGATGAACAGATGTTTCCATAGCTCCCGCTTAAATGCTCCGGAAATGTAGCAACCAATCATTTCTCTAATGTGCAGGCAGACTGTGATTACCTGGAGCATGACACAAAAATAACAAAGTCACAAAAGTAGAATAAATTCCCTTTAATGCCTCTAACTTGGGCCCCAAAGTCCGATTATTCTCGGCTGGATATCAAACTCTTCCAAAAAAACAGTCTACGAAGGGCAGAAATGCAGTCCGAACCCAAAGTAAAGATAATTAGAAATTTAAAAAAGCCACGCAAACTACACTGAAGTAATTAACACGGCAGGCTAGGATGATAAATTGCAGACTTCCAACAGATAACGCAGCACCCACAGTTGGGAGGATGCCAAAACCCAGATAAGCCTCGGCAAAGATAATACACGCTTTGCTTCCAGCAAGGAGCTGTGTGCAAACCGCCCCACTTATATCTTGTTCTCCCAGCTGCAACTAATGAAAAGAATCAGGGCCTTTTCCTCTCTCGTAAGCCACGTTGCTCCCTTCTCCGTTCCTCCCTAGGATGAAGAGTGGGTGGGTCTTCTTCTGCATGCCCAGCTGGGCTGTGCCCTTCCCCCGTTTCCTCCACAGCCACCGGAGCCACACTCCCACTCCCTGTCAGCTGCTCAATCTCCCCCTCAGAATCAGACTCCAACAAGGGCATGACACAGACCTGTGAAGCCTGCATTCTCCTGATGGACATCAAAGCAGGCTGTTACCGGTTTGCACCGGTTCACGCGAACCGGTAGCTAATTTTTATCATTTTTAATAACTGGTTTGGCGAACCGGTAAAGCCTTTGGCTGGCTCCACCCACCCCTCCCTTCCCAGGAGTCTTCACACGGCCCATTTTGGATGCCAGGTAAGTGCACGGCCCGCATGGACGCTCAGGGAGGGTGGAAAACAGGCCTCCTCTGGAGGCTTCAGAAAGGCCGGAAATGGGCCTGTTTCCGGCCTTACAGAGGGTCTCTGGAGTACGGGGAGGCTGTTTTCACCCTCCCGGAGGCTCGATGAATGCCTCCGGAGTCCGGGGAGGGCAAAAACGCTCTCCCAAAAGTACATTCCAACTCTTTATCTTTAAAAGATTGGAACTAAGCTACCGAATCTTCTGCCCGGGAAAATGCCTTAATTGGAGAATGTGATGGATGACATCCAGCCCGTGAAGCGTGCTCAATTGGAGAATCTGGTTTAGGAGACACCCAGGGAGGAAACAGGGTCACAGGGGACTGTAAGTGACATAGGCCAGAATTGGCTTCATACAGGGAAGTGCCAGCATGTCGCCTCTAATAAATCCTTTGAAGATTTTTGAAGTTTGGCTCGAGAATCATGAATTAGGGCGATTGCTGGAATCCTGTCACCAAGCTTCTGAATTGTCAACTCGTAAAGCATTCATATGCCTGTTTTAGAGTTGCCATACACCCCCTTTGTGAGCAGGGCGGCAGATTAAAACCAGAAGTACATTCCACCATTATCTTAAAAAGATTCTAACTAAGCTACCGAATCTTCTGCCTGGGAAAATCCCTTAATTGGAGAATGTGATTGATGACACCCAGGCCGTGAAGGTGCTTCATTGGAGCATCTGATTTATGAGACCCCCCTAGAGAGGGAGGGGGGAAACACGGTCACGGGGGATTGTAAATTACACTTGCCAGAGTCGGCTTCAAACAAGGTAGTGCCAGTATGTCACCTCTAATAAATCCTTTGAAGTTTCTTGTAGTTTGGCTCGAGAATCATGATTTAATTAGGGTGATTGCTGGAATCCTGACACCCTGCATCAAAGGCACATCCAGTTTGCCTTTTGGGGCGGGTGGGTGGCAGTTGTGTAATCAAGTCTCGGGGCTCCTAGATAAGATGATACTGGATCTCGGACTGTGTCCCTTCTGGGGGTTTCTCAAGATCCGTCATTGGGATCGTGATTTGTGCTTGGTTTCGCTTCAATCCTGCAGCCAAAATGAGCCGCCTTTCATTGTGCCGGGACGGTGGTTGCTCGAAGGCTGCAAAATAGCGGGGTGCCCGTGTGTGGGGATGCCTGTGCGTGGGGGGTTGCGGGGGGCAGGTAACCCAAAGGTGGCTCTCACAGCCCTTGAAGCCGGGAGGTGAGTCTGCAAACATTTCGCATCGCAACCGTGGCTCTAAAACAGGGCTGTCAAACTTGCGGCCTACAGGCTGGATGGGTCACACACCGGCCACGCCCACCCCCGGTTTAGCGAAGGGGGGGGAAAGTCCCGTGTCGCCGCCATGAGGACGTGAATTTGACATCCCTGCTCTAAAACATCCTTTTCCCTGGACCCTCCCTCTCTCCTTCCCTCCCTCGCTCTTTCTTCCTCTCTCTCCCACACTCTTCCTCTCTTTCTCTCTCTCTCCCATTCCCTCCCTCTCCCTCCCCAATCTCCCTCCCACTCTCTTCCTTTCTCCTCCTTTCTCTTTCTCCCCTCCCTCCCTCTCTTCCCCTTTCTCTCCCTCTCTCTCCCATCTCCCTCTCCTCTGCCTCCCTCTCTCCCTCCCACTCTCTTCCCTTTCTCCTCCTTTCTTCCTTTCTCATCTCTCCTCCCTCCCCTCTCTCTCTCCCTTTCTTCCTCTCTCTGCCTCTCTCTCCCTTCCCTCCCTCCCTCTCTCCTCTTTCCCTCCCCTTTCTGCTTCCCCTCTCCCTCTCTCTCCCTCTACCCACTTCCTCCTCTATTCCTCTCTCTCTCCCTCCCCCTCTTCCTTTCCCCATCTCTCTCCTTCTGCCTCTCTCTCCACTCCCTCCCTCCCTTCTCTCCCTCTTTCTCCCTCTTTGTCTCCGCCTCTCTTCTCTCCTCTCCCTCTCTCCCTTTTCCTCCATCCTTCCTTCCCTCTCTTTTTCTCCCTCCTCCCTCTTTCTGCCCTCCCCTCCTGCCCCTTCTCTTCTCTCTCTCTCCCCTCTTCCCTCTTCCTCCATCCCTCCTTCCCTCTCTCCCTCCCACCCCCTCTTCCTCTCTCCCCTTCTCTTCCTCTCTGTCTGCCTCTCTCTCCTTCTCCCTCCCTCCCTTCCTCTCCCTCTTTCTCCCTCCCCTCCCTCCCCCTCTCTTCTGCCCTCTCTCTCCCTCTCTCCCTTTTCCTCCATCCTTCCTTCCCTCTCTTTTTCTCCCTCCCTCCCTCTTTCTGCCTCCCCCTCCTGCCCCTTCTCTTCTGCCCTCTCTCCCCTCTTCCTTTCTCTCTCCCTTTTCCTCCTTCCCTCTCTCTCCCACCCCCTCTTCCTCTCTCCCCTTCTCTTCCTCTTTGTCTCTGCCTCTCTCTCCTTCTCCCTCCCTCCCTCTTTCTCCCTCCCCCTCCCTCCTGCTCCCCCCCCCTCTCTTCTGCCCTCTCTCCGCTCTTCCTCTTCTCTCTCTCCCTCTCCCTCTCCCCTCTTCCTCCCCCTCCCTCCGTCTCCCTCTTTCTCTCTCCAGCATCTGCGAGGTGAACGAGGAGATTTTTTCGTGGGCTGCATCTTCACGGCCGAGCTTAGCACCCCGTTCGTATCCCTGGGGAAGACCCTGATGCAGGTGAGCATTTCGGACCCGGGACCTCCAAATCTTTTTATTATTAATTATTAATTATTATTAATTATCTTTAGATGCCGACCCACCTCACCTTGCAAAGCGACTCTGGGCGGCTTACCAATTAAAACGCTACCTCCTGCTAGTCCTTGACTTTCGGCCCCAAATTTCCTTGGCTCAGCAAGGGAGCTCTTAAGTGAGCTTTGCCCCGTGCTACGACTCTCTCTCTTTTTTTTTTTTTTGCTATGGTTGTTAAGCGAATCGCTGAGGTTGTTAAGTGAATCGTGCAGCCGTTAAGGGAACCTGGATTCCCCCCCGCATTGGCTGTCCTGGTTGGAAAGCTGGCAGGGAACATTACAGAGGGTGGTCACTCGACAACTCCTAGCCGTCTGCTTAACCGCCGTGGCAAAAAAAAAATGGTCATAAAATGAGGCACAACTCACTTAAAAACTTCCTCGCTTAGCAGTGGAAAATTTGAGCTCAGTTATGGTCACAAGTCGAGGACTACCTATGGTAGAATGTCTGAAGCCCCCCAACAGGTAGTCCTTGACTTACAACAGTTCATTTAGCGACCTTTCGCACTTACAACAGCATTGAAAAAAGTGACTTGTGACTGTTTTTCACAGTTACGACCATCGCAGCGTCCCTAGAGTTGAATGAAATTCAGACGCAACTGACTCCTATTGATTCCCTCCCTCTCCCCCTCTCTTCCCCCCTCCCTCCCTCTCCCTCCCTCTCCCCCTTTCTCTTCCTCTCCCCCCCTCTCCCCCATTCTGTCCTCCTCCCATCCCCTCCCTCTCTCCTTCCTTCCCCTCCTTCTTCCTCCCTCCCTTTATCTTTCTTTCTCCCCCTTCCTCTTTCTCCCCTTCCTCTTTCTTCCCCTCCCTCTCCCTCCCTCTCTTCTCTTCCCTTCCTCTGTCCCTCTCTCCCCCCACTCTGTCCCTCTCCCCTCCCTCCCTCTCCTTCCCTCCTCCTCTCTTCCTCTCCCCCTTCTCTTCCTCTTTTTCTGTTTCTCCCCCTCTCTCCTTCTCTCTCTCCCTCTTCCTCCCTTCCCGTTGCAGTGTCCCAAGGTCGTGCGATCCCTTTTTCCAACTTTCTGACCGGCAAAATCCACGGGGAAGCCAGTTTCGCTTAACAACCGCATTGATTCACTTAACAACAGTGGCAAGATCCAACAAAATTGGCTAAAATGTACCCAGATTTATCCCTTATATGTTGGAAATGCGCTAAGGAAAATGGACCATATTATCGCGTACAGGGGACTTGTAGGAAAGGCCAAAATTTTGGGCATAAAATCCAGAGCTGGTTAGAAGAGACGTGTGAAACTAAAGTAGAACATAAACCGGAATTTTGCTTATTGGGAATCAATTTAGAGAGATATAACAAAGATCTAATATATCTAATCATACATGTAATTACAGCTGCAAGATTAGTTTATGCCCAAAAATGGAAATGTAAGGAAATTCCAGACAAAATAGAGATAATTAGAAAAATATGGACATGCGCAGAACTGGACAAATTGATGCAAGAATTAAAAAATAAAGACGAATCTGAACACTATAAAATATGGGAAAAGTTTTACTACTGGTTGGAAAAAAGGAAGGATCGGGATGATTAAAAATGACTGGTGTTCACCTATATATTATATATTATGTATATAGTATGTAAATATGTGTTATTCTTCATATGAATTAGCGATGTAAGACAACTAGGTGTGTCAGGATGATTACACCACAAACATTGTTTTCAAATGCTTTTTTTTTCTTTTTTGTTCAATAAAAATTTAAAAAAAAACCAGTGGCAAGAAAGGTTGTAAAATGGAACAAAATTCACTTAGCGCCTGCTCGCTGAGCAACAGAAATTTTCGGCTCCACTGGGGTCGTAAGTTGAGGACTACCTGTACTAAGACTGAAAAGGGAGGAACACAAATCGTACAGAAACGGAACAGGTACTTCTTACCTGATGCAGAAATTAAAAGAACAACTGCTAGAATTTTTCCCAGCTTTGATCTTCTTATTTGTGCGCCATCTCCTGCCTCTCCTTTAACTCTCTCAATATTTTCTTTTTTTTTTTGCGGGGGGGTTTTTACAGCTGAAAATGCAAGATTCCCTCCTGCATAAGATCAACGGGATCCTCATCTTGGTTACGTTCTTCCTCTGCCGGATCCTCCTTTTCCCATACATGTACTGGGCTTACGGGCAACAGATGAATATTCCTATTTACAAGGTGCCCTTTCACATCCCTCTGCATTGCAATGTGGCCAACGCCTTCCTGATTGCGCCCCAGATGTACTGGTTCGCTCTCATCTGTCGCAAAGCGATGCGGCTCTATAGTAATTCGCCAGCTCCGGATCGAACACGATAGCAGAAAAAAAAAACCCACCTCAACATCTCCTTTGGAAACAACCTGCCTCGTTTTACCAGATTGGGGGATTTGTGGGGAGGCGCCATTTCAGAACCGGCTGCCGTTCTTCCCAGCCAAGATGGAAAACCGTGAATCACCTCCGGAGAGGTGCCTTCGTGGTTGCCAAAACAATCACTAGTCTTGAGGTTGTATGCTTCTCAAGCCTCCCTGTATCCATGCCCAGTGATGGCAGCGGTGTTCCAGATGTGACTAGGTGTTGAAAGTGAAACCTGAGACTTGGGGCTACCCAGCCCCGGAGGCCGTGAGAATTCAGCAAATCCGTCCTTTTGCCCTGAGATCTTCAGTTGGCGGTTTTGGGCAAAGAACGGTTAAAGAGCACCATGCAGACTGATCTACATGTCTTTCGTTGATCGTCCCTCATCAGAATGTGCCCTGATCTTTTCACTTCCTCACCTTAAAAAATTGCCTGCCACCCTTTCCACCTTCAGGGGTGTCAAACTGGCAGCCTGCGGGCTGGATGCGTCATGCACAGGTCACGTCCACCCCAGCTCTGCGAAGGGAAAAAATGTCGTGAAACGTCACATGACGGCAACATGACGCGGCGAGTTTGACATCCGTGTCCTAAACTTTCTTCCATATGTTCTCCGTTGTACCAGTTTACTGCTGGTGAAATATGGATAGTCTTATTTGGACATCTTGATGACCACCTTGACTTCACCGAAAGTGCTGAGGGATTGCTCCTGGAAAGTTTCAGCATCCCGTTTGTTTTTTCTTAAAAGTACATCTTAACATTCTTGTGTTTCTTGTTTGTAAGGATAACCATGCCCAGCAAAATAATGGACGCTGGAGAGACATGGAATCCTCTTTTCCCCAAATTGTGGGAAGATTCTTGGTTCAAATAGACAATACTGCAGAATGTTGCGTTTTTAACATTTTTTTTTGTAACCTTCCAAGTTTTCTTTCGATGCACAATATGGAAAACTTGGCTGACGTCAAAGTCATTTCGGAACAGGTACCATCTTTTGAGGCGGGTAACCGGATCGTGATTCAAGAAGACGAGCTGAAGAAGATAAGATTTAAGAAGATGTTTGGTGCTCCGTGTGTGTGACACATGTAAAAATCAATGAAACTTCAACAGTGGCATTTCCGCTGCCATCTTGATTTTTTTCTGACTTTGCAGATATTCAAGCAGAGAAAGGAAGGAAAATTGAGGCAGTGATTTGATGAATCAGAACTTACTGAGGATGGACCGAACCGGCTGTTCTGATCTGAAAGGATTCTCGTAAGATTCTGTTCTGACCCGGCTTCCAAACACAACAAACCCTCTGTAGTTAAATTGATGATTCCTTTTTGCCTAGGCAAAACGTTACTCTCTCACACACAACAGGTTATCAGTGGCTGACACACCTCTTCATCTCCGCCCCCTGCCTTTGATCCCCAGAGCTAAGGTGGGGCTTCGCTAGCAGCAGTGGCTCTTCCGTCCCGAGGTCCGGCCCATAGATTTCCACTGCTCTCCTCTCCTCTGTCTTCTGAGCATCCACATGTCAAGACCCAGCTGTTCTTCTTCCTCATCAGCCACCTCCAGACCTGCTGCTGACTCCATTTGAGGGCTGACAGATGGCCCAGGCTCCGCCTCCATCCCTCCATCCCTCCCTCCCCTCCCCCTCTCTCTGACAGCTCCATCCCCCCCTCGGAGCTCTCAGTTTGCCTCGATGCTGGTCCTGACTCCCATGCCACCTCCTCCTTTGATTCGGCTGCTGGAGGGACAGGCGGCCGACAAGCCACAACAGATCCTTTCTTGCCTCGCAGTTCTAATTCTGGTCTGTTGGATTGTTGGATTGGCAAATCAGGATCACGCAGGAGAGGCCAATTTCCTTGCACCGCCAACAGGCCGGGTTTCTTGTCGGTAGCCAAATTCAGTGGCAGCTACCTCCACAATGGGGCCCAAGCCAGGCCCGACAGGAAAGATCCATAGGAAAGGATTTTTCATCTGTCTCTGAGGCTGCCACATTTTTGTACAGAGTGAGGTCTAGCACAATGCGACATGGCCCAACTCGCCGCGTCCAGCTTGCCACGGCCAACTTATCCCAGCCAATTCACTCAGGACAGCGGTTACACTAATAGCAAAGAAATGGTGGAATGGAATGATTAAAGGAAGGATGTTAAAGGAGGGACACAATGAAATAAGAATGAGAGCAATTAAAACAGCGTTGAGGAAACCGTGGCGTTGAGTTATCCCGTCGAGTTATCCTGCAGCGAATTGGCTGTGGCAAGTTGTTCCGTGGCGAGTTAGCTGTGGTGAATTGGCCATGACAAATTGTCCCATGTTATATAGCAGGGGTGTCAAACTCAAGGCCCACGGACTGGATGTAGCCGGTGATGGGGTTGGATCCGGCCCGCAGGGCCATCCTGGTCTACCCAATGCGAAGAGGAAAGATCAGGCCAGCGTAGCTTCAGCCCAGTCTACACAATACGAAGAGTAATGCCAGCAGTTTGTGGAATGGCGTCAGGCTGGCCCCGTCCACCCAGTTGGCCATGTATTCTGCCCTCGGCTTCCCCCAAAAGCATTAAGCAGACTCTTTGCCCCTGCAAAACCCCTTTTATTAAACGAAGGTGAATTTCTTGGCAGTCCCTTTCAGCCAACGGCTTGGCAAACAGTCTTTCAAGAATGTAATTAGGAACACACACACCTTATCTAACTGGGAGAGCTGCCAAGTAAATATTTCCAAACGAAGTGCTGACAAGGAAGGGCTCGGCACAGAGTCTCTGAGACGCACAGACAGATCTTCACACTGCTGCAATGAACAAATTGTTTCCTGCAAAAGCCCCCTCCCCTTTTGCTTCTATTTATTCCCTGTGGGGGTGGGGGGCATTCACTGTCCACCTGTGCCTTTACTCCTGAGTCGACCCTTGTTCCTTAGCTGTTCCCTTCTTCTGGCGGCTCTGTGCATGTGCACACTTGGAACAGGCTTCAGCTGTTCTTCTGCCTCACTAATCTCCAACTCCGAAGGCAGCTGATAACTGTCAGACGGCCACAGCCCCATCTCTGCCTCCAATGCAGAGCCCTCGTCAGAGCCTTCCTCAGCCTCCATGACTGGCCCAGGTTCCTGCCCAACCTCCTCACTGTCCGACTCTGCTGCCAGCTCTGCTAGCCTCCGGTAGGCCACAACTTCATACCTGCCCGGTTGGCCATACCCACCCAGTTGGCCACACCCCCTTCCCCCCTTGAAGTCAACCACAACCCTGATTCCGCCCACTATGAAATGAGTTTGACACCCTGGCTATATGGAGTCCTTATTTCCATTCATCTTTGGAAAGATAGAGCATTGTTCCCTCAAGGCTGTGTTTTTGGGGCAGAGAACAGAAATCTTTTCCAAACTTTGGCGGTGGAAACAAATTGATAGGACGTGAGAAGGAGGAGGAGGAGGAGGAGGCCAAAACATTACTCTGGATATTAACAATTTGTTTAGTAACATTTCAACGGCACTGAAAAAAGTGACTTACAACCTTTTGTCACATGGCATCATCCCCGTGGTCGCATGATCAAAATCCACACGCTTGGCAACTGACTCATATTTACGACGGTCGCAGTGTCCCAGGGTCACGTGAATCCCCTTTTGCGACCTCCGGACAATGGGGATGCCAGATTCGCTTAACAACCGTATGAGTCACTTAACAATGGCAGTGATTCACCGAACAACCATGCCAAGAAAGTTCGTCCAATGAGGAAAAAAAACCCTCACTTAACAACTATCTCACTTAGCAGTGGGAATTTTGGGCTTAATTGGGGTTGCAAGACGAAGACTTGCCTGTATACAGTTGCATCTACGCTGCTAGAAATGTTTGAAATAGCCCTGTTTTGAGTCAGGGGAGGGGGGCCGGATTTGAATATTTACAGTAGGGTCAGAATGGCTATCTCGGGCCTAAAATGCTACATTTTGAGCTTGAAATGTATCAGATCGGAAAAATTTTGTCCATAGCTTGCCTGTATCATAGAGGCAACCATCTTTAAACCATGTTTCTCAATGTCGGCCATTTTAAGATGTGTGGACTTCAAGTTGAAGTCCACCTATCTTAAAATGGCCGACATTGAGAAACACGGTAAGACTAAGAAAAAACTTCATGCAGGTTTTCTTCTTCTCTTTCTTAAACTTACTTTGCTCATCCGGGGAACAAGGTAGTGCTGGAACCAGGTTAAATGTGTTGGTTGGCAATCCTGGTTTGAATGACTAAAGCCTTGTTCCTCTGCAGGAACATTTATCCCCCAGGGTAAAAGCACTTGGTATTATATCACCATACAATTTTTGTTATAACCTCCAACATATCAGTGTAAAAATACACATCACACACAGGTACATGATGGAAAACAGATGCATGTAAACACTACCCTGGTTTTGCTCCTATCCTTGTTAAATTTTTGAACATGAAATGAGGTGCGAACTGCCAGCTTGGCCACAGGCACTTCTCTTCCTCCCTCCCTTTCTCTTCGTTCCACCATTCCTTCTCTTCCTTCTTTCCTCTCCCCTTCCTTCTTTCCTTCATCCCCTCTTCACCTTTCTTCTCTTCCTTCCTTTCCCCCGTCTTCCTTCTCTCATTTTCCTCTCTGCCTCTCCTGCTCCTTCCTTTTTCCTTATCTATTCTCCCCTCCCTTCTTCCTTCTCCCCTTCTCCTTCCCTCCCTTTTTTCTCCTTCCTTCCCCTCCCCTTCTTTCCTCCCTCCCTTTCCTTCTCTTTTTTCTTTCCTTGTTTAGCAGTGGAAATTTTGAGTTTAGTTGTGGTCGTAAGTCAAGAACTCCTCCTCTTCTGCTCCCCTGTCCTCCCTCCCCTTTCTTCTTCCCTTCCCTTCCCTCCGTTCCTTCCCTCATTTTCAGCATCTCCATTTTCTTCCTCCCTCCTTCAATTTTCTCCCTTCCCCTTCTTTCCTCCCTGTCCCTCCTTCCCCCTTTCCACCCCTTCCCTTATCTATTTACTTCCTTCCCTCTTTCCCTTTTTCTCAGTATCTCCTTCATTTTCTTCCCTCTGTTCCTCGTTCAATTTCCACCCTTCCCCTTCTCATCTATTTATTTGTCCTCCCTCTCTCCTTTCCTCCCTGTCCCTCCTTCCCCCTTTCCTTCCCTATCTATTTACTTCCTTTCCTTTCTTCTCCTCTTCCTTCCTCCCTTCTCCTCCCCTTCCTCCCTTCGTCCTCCTCTCTTTCTCTTCCTTCCTTCTCCTCTTCTCCTTTGGAGACCATCTGCTGGGCTTCCTTTCTTGGCCAGTTTATTGGATAACAGGATAACAAACTGCTGGAGGAGGCAAGCCAGGGTTTTATTCCGATAGGGTCCAACTTCTGTTGTTCTTAAAATTGCTCTTTTTGTGCTAACACCCACATGGCGAGTACTCCTGTGCTTCTGCCGTATTTATTTCTCCCTTCCTATTATAGGCATACAATTTGTTGTTGTTGTTGAACACAAGCTCGACCTGTTTAGGCTGGCAATGGATCGAGAGACCACCCCCACATTTAAGAGTGCTGTTTAACTATTTTAAAGTTGGTGAGAACAAATTAAAGGGGGGAAAACACTAAAAGCTAGTAACTTAGAAGAATTAACTTCTAATGCCATTATTAACAGTTCGTTCACATTCCTGAATAATAGTCAGAAAAACTGGGGCAAGTAAAGAACGTGGGGGCCCTGGTGTTCTCTTCGAGTTTGGTTGGGGTTCTTTTTTGCAGACGTTTCATTACCGAACTAAGTACTGTCATCAGGGCCAGAAGGAAGGATCCATTTTTGACCCTTTCAAAAGATAAAGAAAACGGGACCAATTGATTTCAAAAAACCACGGCTCAGTTCGGATGTCTGAAATCATCGCCAAGGCACGCAATCAGTTTGCGTTTATATTACGTTGGCCAGATGTCAGGTTGCAAACAAAAATGTGAGTTTTTTTTTTTTAAAAAAAATAAGGATACAGCCCTGAAAAACAGATGAGTAATTAAGGCACCAGGCTAGAAAGCAAGAAATTGTGAGTTCAAATTCTGCCTTAGCTATGAAAGCTGCCTGGGTGATTTGGGGCCAATCACAAGGAAACGGTGAGTTCTAGTCCTGCCTTTGGCATGAAAACAACCAGCTGGGTGACTTTAAGATAGTTCTGTCTTAGACCAACCTACCTCACAGGGTTGTTGTGGGGAAAAGAGGAGGAAGAACAAAATTATGGATGTTCACCAAGTTGAGTTCTGCCTTAGTTATGAAAGCCAGTTAGGTGACTTTGGACCAATCGTCAGGGGATGGTGAGTTCTAGTCCCACCTTAGGCATGAAAACTGGGTGGCTTTCAGCCAATCACCAGGAGATGGTGAGTTCTAGTCCTGCCTTAGGTATGAAAATGGGTGACTTTCAGCCAATCACTAGATGGTGAGTTCTAGTCCCGCCTTAGGCATGAATACTGGGTGACGTTTGGCCAACCACCAGGAGATGGTGAGTTCTAGTCGCACCTTAATCATGAAAACCAGCTGTGTAACTGGGCCAGTCCCTGTTTAAACCCAACCCATCTCGCAGGGTTGTTGTGGGGAAAGTAGGAGGGAGGTGCGTTTGATATGTTTACACCCTGAGTTATTTGTAAAAATAATAAAGGCAGAATACAAATAAATAATAAATAACGTATGGATTGCCTGGATTTCCAATTGCACTGGATTGTTGCAGCCCTGCACACAACTTGAGCCCTTGATTTTTGGCAACTAATTAAAAAAACAACGATTTCAATGAAGAAATGGTGTTGGGTTTTTTTTTGCAGACTTCATTTTTTTATTTCTCTGCTAACAGATAGTTCTCTGAAAGTCCAGAAATATTAAGTAATGCAGACTTGGGTCGATGGCCATTGGGTAAATCTTTCAAAGAGGAAAAAGACAAAAATAATAAAAGGAGAAATTTCCTGACAGAACAATTAATCTGTGGACCAATTTGTCTCCAGAAGTTGTGAATGCTCCAACATTGGAAGTTTTTAAGAAGATGTTGGATAACCCTTTGTCTGAAGTGGTGTAGGGTTTCCTGCCTAAGCAGGGGGTTGGACTAGAAGACCTCCAAGGTCCCTTCCAACTCTGTTATTCTATTCTATAATAGAAAGCTTTGTTTTCAAAATATTTCAGAGGGAAATCTTTTCTAGAAAGTTTGAACTCCGTTTCAGTTGTTGAAAAACAGACCACCTTTCTAGAAACTGGAATGCTTATTATGGAGGGAAAGCTTTCCAGAATTCAATCACAGTACTCTTTCAAACTCGGCAAATTTAACTCCCAGAATTCCCCGGCCAGCATCTGACCCCAGTTTTGTCCCTAATCAAGAAATATAAATATTGTATGTGAACTGAAATAGAATTACAGGGCACCGGGTTCACCAAGGTAAGCCATTTCAAGCCGGAATGATTTAAGATGGGTGGACTTAGTTGTAGGCTGAGGGATTTTAGAAATCCAACCTTCTTAAAGCATGCTGGTTGGGGGATTCTGGGAGTGGAAGTCCTCCCATCTTAAAATATGCTGGCTGGGGGATTCTGGGAGTGGAAGTCCTCCCCTCTTAAAGCACCCTGGCTGGGGGATTCTGGGAGTGGAAGTCCTCCCCTCTTAAAGCAGGCTGGCTGGGGGATTCTGGGAGTGGAAGTCCTCCCCTCTTAAAGCACCCTGGCTGCGGGATTCTGGGAGTGGAAGTCCTCCCCTCTTAAAGCACCCTGGCTGCGGGATTCTGGGAGTGGAAGTCCATCCATAATCAAGCATGCTGGCTGGGGATTCTGGGAGTGGAAGTCCTCTCCTCTTAAAGCACCCTGGCTGGGGATTCTGGGAGTGGAAGTCCATCCATAATCAAGCATGCTGGCTGGGGGATTCTGGGAGTGGAAGTCCTCCCCTCTTAAAGCACCCTGGCTGCGGGATTCTGGGAGTGGAAGTCCATCCATAATCAAGCATGCTGGCTGGGGGATTCTGGGAGTGGAAGTCCTCTCCTCTTAAAGCACCCTGGCTGGGGGATTCTGGGAGTGGAAGTCCACCCCTCTTAAAGCACCCTGGCTGGAGGATTCTGGGAGTGGAAGTCCATCCATAATCAACCATGCTGGCTGGGGGATTCTGGGAGTTGAAGCCCAACCCCCTTCAAGGAAGTGTTCGTTATCACCTGACCCTCTTCCCTTGTCCCCTCATTGGCAACTCACACTGACCAAGAAGGACCAAGATCGAGGCCACTAATGGTGGACTTCGTCTGACCCACAAAGCCCGCAAACCTCTTCCAGCTCAGACCTCAGTGGGATGGAGGGCTGGTCCAACATGGCGCAGCATCCGACTCCGTCCCAATCAAAAGCAGGCAAGGATGACAGGATTGGACAAATTAGATGGCGGCAGCTTGATATCCCAACTGTAGCCTAGGCCAGTGTTTTCTCACACTTGGCAAGTTGAAGACTTCAACTCCCAGAATTCCCCAGCCACCAAAAACAGAAATATGGCCGGGTTGCTGTCTGCCCAGTTGGAATTTCAACTTGAAGCCAGCAAAGCAAAGGATTCTGGGAGTTGAAGTCCACATGCCTTCAGGTTGCCGAGACTGGTCTAGACTCTTTCCTGGCATTTCTTCCTACAACACGAGGACCTGCACGTTGGCACACACACCCTGATGGCAGATAGTCCTCTAATTATGACCATAACCAAACCCCGAATTGCAGTCGTTAGTCACACTTACTGTAAAGGAAGTGACCACATAACCAAGCCCCCCATTATTTTTTGCAGTGGTCGTTAAGTGAGCACCCCGGTCGTTAAAAGAGAATGCTGTGCTTGTTAAAGGGGCCCATTGTTTGCAATGGGTCGATTTTTCAAGAAACCACACGTTTCCAGTAAAATAAAGTTGTAAATTGGAACCACGGGACAATGCCAACGGTTATAAATACAGTCTGGTTACAAGAGTCTCCCAAATGAGTTCGTGTGGAATTGGGGAGGAGTTGGGGTTGGCAGTTGGAAATTCAAAATCGGCTCAGAAGTAGCCTTAGGCAGGTCCATCGGAACCAAAAAAGCTAATGCAATCCTAAATTGTACTAACAGAGGGATACAATCAAGATCAAGTGAGGTACTAATACCACTCTATGAAGCCTTAGAAAGTCCACACCTAGAGTACTGCACCCAGTTTTGGTCACCACACTATAAAAAAGATGTTGAGACTCTAGAAAAAGTGCAGAGAAGAGCAACCAGGATGATTAGGGCACTGGAGGCTAAAACATATGAAGACCGATTGCAGGAACTGGACTTGGCTAGTCTAGGGAAGAGAAGGACCAGGGGAGACAGGATAGCATCTTCCAATATTTGAAGGGCTGCCACAGGGAGGAGGTAGGGGTCAAGCTATTTTCTAAAGCACCTGAAGGCCAGACAAGGAATAATGGATGGAAATTGAACAAGGAGAGATTCAACCTGGAAATAAGGAGAAATTTTCTGACAGTGAGGACAATCAACCCATGGAACAGCTTTGCCGTTGGAAGTTGTGGGAGCACCATCACTTGAGACTTTCAAGAAGAGATTGGACTGCCATTTGTCAGAAACTGTGTAGGGTCTCCTGCTTGGGCGGGGGGCTGGACTAGATGACCTACAAGGACCCTTCCAACTCTGATTACCTGTTAAATTTGTTAAAACTTAAAAGGGATCTCTTAGCGACCGGTTGTAAGTCAAGGATAACCTGTGCACTGTTTAGGGCAGGGGTGTCAAACGAGGGGTGAGGGCTGCTGGGGGTTCACAGGGGTTCAGGAGAGCCCCTAGCTAAGATTGTGCAGTTCAGAGGACCCCCAAATCGCACTATTGGCTGGCCTCACCCTCCCCTTCCCTCCCCGGAGTCCCCACATGGCCCGTTTTTGGATGCAGGAAAGTGCACGGCGCATGCAGAGGCTCCGGAAGGGAGAAAAACAGACCTCCTAGAAATTCAGGAAGGCCGGAAACGGGCCTGTTTTCCGGCTTCCGGAAGCCCAAAACAGGCTGTTTTTGCCCTCCTGGAGGCTCAAGGAAAGCCTCCGGATCAGCAGTGGGATCCTTCCTGTCCCACTACCGGTTTGATGATCCTGTGTGTGTGCATGCGCCCCCTAACACAAGCCCCTCTTAACGCACACATGTGCAGCGCCAATCAGCTGAGAGGATAAAGAAGAGAAAAGCGTGAGAGCAGGCAAAAAGGCCGATTCTGCGCTTTTCTCTTCTTTCTCCTCCCTCAGCCGATCGTCGGAGGCTTTTTGTTTTACTACCAGATCGGCTGAACCAGTCCGAACCGGTAGCATACCACCACTGCTCCGGAGCCCAGGGAGGGCAAGAAGCCCCCCCCACAGTGCAGGAGGCAGACTAGGCCACGCCCACCATGGCCACACCCATCCAGCAGAGAACCCTTTGCTAAAAATTTGGAAGCCCCCTCGCGTCAAAATCAAGGCCCGAGAGCTGGATCCAGCCTACGGAGCGCTTAAAACTGGCCTGCAGGGCCAGACTGGAAATATCAAAGAACTGCCCCACAGTGACTCTGCAAGCCAAAACGGGTGGTGGGGAGGGCCTGCAGAAGCTTGTTTTCGGCTTTCTCAGCCTTCAGTAGCACTCTGCTCGCCAAAAAACGGACCGTGTGAGGCCCCTGCGCAGCCTGATTTTAGCCGGCAGAGTTCTGCTGGAGGCCGGGAAGGCTGAAAACAGGCTGCGTGGGGGCCTCTGTGCAGCCTGTTTTTGCCCAGGAGGCCAAAAATGAGGAACGAGGAGCCACACACAGGCCCCCTCAGGTGCCCCATTTTGGCTGGCCAAGTGCTGCAGGAAGGCCGTCCAGGCCGAAAACAGGGCACGGGGGCCTCAGCAAATAACTTTCGGGAAGAAAGAGATCATAAAGGTTTATTATAGATCTTGCAAATTTCCCGTTGAGATTTTTCTCTCCTCTGCTGAACGCCGTTTTTGGCTTCTCTCGAACCCCAACCCAGGACCCCGCCATCGGTGCACCTCCTAAAATCTGAATTTGGCTCCTCAGAGCTTATGGAGCTTGTGGAGCAGCATGGTGCGCAGCTCCTTGTTGGTGACGTTCTCCACGATGGATTCCAGGAAGTGGATCTCGTTCGCCTTGCGCAGGGCGCTCCCCAGCGATTCATCGAGGTCATACAGCATCTCATACTGCGAGAGGATCTCCAAGGAGAGCAGCAGGAGAGGTTCCCCCGTCCCTTGGTCGGGCAACATGGCGGCCACATGAAGCACGTGGCAGAACATCTGGATGTAAACGAAGGACAGCTCCCGGACGACGTTCTTCTCTTCTGCGGAGTGCCACTGGCCACGGGCGATGGTCTTCACCGAGCCCAGAAGATCGGATATGCTAAGGCAGTAAAGCCTTCCGATGTGTTTCCACGCCTCCACTGGCATCCATGTCACGCCACTGGAACCACAAAGGAACTGGAAGGTCCGCAGGAGAAGGACGGACAACTGGAGATGATAGGCAAAAGGCCGGAAATTCAACAACGGTAAATATTGGACGTACTCAAGCGAGTAAGGTACGTAGAGGATCTCTCGTTCCAGGAGACTTTTGATCACATGGACAAGTCTTTTCCACTCACTTTGGCTACACCAGGGAAGGACCTGGACCAGGGCCACCAAGAACCCTTTGCTGAAGAGGTTGACTTCTTCAGGGTTATCCACGTTAATCATGAGTAGAACGAGCATCTGCTCCCGCAGGGCGGTTGAGACGCAACACGTTTCTAACCAGGCCAGCAACCCACTGCCTGGCCCATAATTTGGGAGCGGACGAGTCGTCCATTCCTCCTCTGGAAGCTTACAGACCTCAAAGAGAGTCGCTGGGACCTCGTTCTTGAAATGTTCTCCGAAGACGTTCTTCATACGGAGGCCAATGGTCCAGTCCAAGACGTTGATCTTCTTGTGCAACCAGGCTACCGACTGGGTCCACAGCTGGGGAGACAAGGAGTCCTTCTGGACCAGAAGAATATCGCAAAGCTGGGCTAAGTTGGTGACCACTAAATCTTTGGTCTCCAGGGAACACCTCTCTTGGTCTTGCGGTTGGTGCCAATATTGGCAGAAGCCATCCAAGAGTTTGCAGAGAGAAAAGGCGAGTGGGAACGGGTGGCAGGTATGAATCCAGCTCTGTTCCGAGGGGACTTTCAAAGCCTTGTCGAGGATTTGCAAGCAGAGCTCAATTCGGGGCGAATCCGACTTCAGAAATGGAAAGATCAAGCTTTGGATGACCTCTGGAGGAGACAGGAGGGGACTTGTTCCACTCGGTTGCATGAGATGAACTAGAAATTCTAAAAATTGCTCCTTCTCTTTGGGAGAAGAGAGGCGGTCCCAAACCGTCTCTTTCAAACATTCTAGGAGAAAGTTGACGGATACGTCGGGCTGACCCCGCGGTTCTTGGAAGTTCAGAGCTGGGAATGAACAGAGGATCTCAGCCAAGTATTGATGAGTTCCCAAGTTGGCGATAGCTAAATTACTCATCTTCTTGATGGTACCTTCTGGGTTGAGGACCACCAAGCGGGACACTGCAAGGATGGCTTTCTTAAAACTTTCCCCAGAGGCGCTCTTGATGATCTGGTTGAAGGCCACGTTGAGTTCCTCCTGGAATCTTTCGGAGAATGCTACCATCAGCTTGGAAAGGCCTAGCCTGCCCCAAGTCGCCAAAACACCAGCAATGACTTTGTTCTTATCTGGTAAGGAAAGTTCGGTGTAACACCCGAGGATGATCTTGACCAGCTGGGTTTGTTCTTCTTGGTTTCTGGATGACTCCTCAGAGGATTCTAGAGAGGCGACGGTCTCCAGCAGCTTCAAGATCAGTTCTGGATCCTGGAAAAGTTCTTTATTCTTAACGAGGCAGGCAACCCATTCCTTGCTCAAGGCCCAGTTTTTCTCCTTCGCAAACACAGAGCACACTTCTTTGTGTCTGTCCATTTTCTTGTCAATGATCACCATGGCTACTGAAGCCAGCAGATCGCCCCCGGCGCTCTTCCCCCAAGTCTCAGGGTTGATCTTCTTCAGGAGGTCCGCGATGACTTTGCCCAAATCCAACATCACTCGGGCTTGTTCGAGGTCCTCTAGGCTGCAATCGCCCGACCTCTTCCGCAAAGAGGCCAAGCAATCGAGGAGCCGGTAGCTTTCGTAGCAGACCTGCTTAGGGTCATTCAAGAAAACCTGGAGCTCTGAAGACCACTCCTTCAACAAGGAGAGGAGGAAGCTTAAGTTGCTGAGCACCAATTGCTTGGACAACTTGACCATGTCCAGCAAACTCATGCTCCTCTCGGCTTCCTTCACCTTGACATCCAAATCCTTGTTGCTGTATCGGTTTTCGCCGTCACAGCTCCAGAGGGTCACCACTGAGGAGATCTTCTCCAAGTAAGCCTGAGGAGACAACGCCTTCGCTTCGCACTCGGTGGCCACCAAGGCCGACAAGACATCCACTAAGTTAGCAAGGGCGTAACACTTCACCCTGGTCGGTCCAAGGTTGTCTTTGATCGTTTTGAGCCCTTCAGTCAAGATCGGGAGGACGAGAGGGACGGCGGAGTTCTCCGGCAGGGACGAAGGGCCGCTCTTGAACCTCTTGGGGGGTTGGTCCAGTTCTTCCGACTCCAAAACATGCTGGTGGGTCACGTTTTGGAACAATAGTACCAAGCGATCCTCCTCGCCACCTTTGTGCTTCATAATCTCCCACCAAACGTCCAAGAAGAACACTACGTCTGCCGGAGACGTCTCCTTGGCGACGTACTCCACGAAGGTCTGCAGCTCTTTTTGGCAAAGGGGATTGGGCAACGCCAGAAGCAACTGGGCAAAAAGCCGGGGCGCGTTGACCGCCTTGAACAGCTCGAAAAGGACGGTGCGGTTGATCTCGGGGATGGCGTTGCTGACCGAGAAGAAAGCATCGTTCTTCCAGCGTTGGTCGGATGGCACACCCGACAGGAGGATTTTTGACCAGAGGACAACAGCGGCCTTTTTCTTCCAGAGGTTAGGCTGGGGTGGATAAGAGGAATAGGAGGTGCAGATCTCCTGCAGAGCTTCCAGGATGGGTTTGCCCACCACCGACCAGTCGGATTTGGTCAGTTCGGATAACGGCTTCGGGTGGCACAGCCTGGACGCCAGCAGGAACCCGCCGTGCAAGACGGTCACTTCGCCGCAGATGGACACCGGCCCTGTTGCAAATGAATGAACGATACGGTGAAGAGCAAGCGCGGTGGTCAACTCAAGGTTTTCTACAGGTAGTCCTCAACTTACGGCAAGGGAGCCCAAAAGGGATGCCTCTTATGTGTCTCGGAGTCGGTTAGCTGTCCGAATTCTGGCAGTTACCCCGATTAAATCATGAGTCTCAAGCCATGGAATGCGCTTTCGATTTCCAAGCTGCCACACTGCTCTTTCAAACCCCTCTTCCCCCCTCCCTTTCTGCTGGCAATTCTTAAGACGGCCATAGAAATGTTTTATGAGTAGACAGTTGCTAGGTGAGAGATGCGTTAAGTGAGCTTTGCCCCGTTTTACGACCTTTCTCGCCACAGTTAAGAGAATCGCTGCAGTTCTTCAGTTCGTCACACGAGGTTCTTCAGTGAATCTGTGGAGCTTCTCAGCCCTCCAGGTCAAGGTTGTCCCCAAAGTGTTTTTTTTTCCCCAAGAACTGGACTTTCTTGGTTTTTCTTTGAAGACGTTTCACTTCTCATCCAAGAAGCTTCTTCAGCTATGACTGGATGGTGGAGGATGTATGGATTTATACTCCTTGCAGACAGCTGGTCATTTGCATCCTTTTAGAGGGTGGTTGAGGCCACTTGGAGGTTTGTCTGTGTTCTCAGGGTCACCTGAGTGGTATAAATGGGTGTGAAGCCTTCTGTGTTGTAGAAGGCTCCACATCCATTTGTGCTATTCAGGTGACCCTGAGGATAGAGATAAACCTCCAAGCGGCCTCAGCGACCCTCTAAAAGGACGCAAATGACCAGCTGCCTGCAAGGAGTATAAATCCTTTCATTCCCCACCATCCAGTCAGAGCTGAAGAAGCTTCTTGGATGAGAAGAGAAACGTCTTCAAGAGAAAAAAAAAAACAGAAAGTTGCCCCTTGAAAAAAAAACCCCACCTTTGGGTTAAATGAATCTGGCTTCCCTGTTGACTTTCCTTGTCAGAAGGACGTAAAAGGAGATCACGTGACTCCGGGACGCCGCAACCGTCATAAATGCGAGTCAATTGTCAAGCATCTGAAGGTAAATCACCTGACCGCGGGGATCTGCAACAGTTGTCAACTCATAAAACATTCCTAGGCCTGTTTTAGTTAGTCGGAAGGAAATCTGGAAGAGCCGTGCAGCAGTTTGAAAGCGAAAGCACATTCCAACTCTTATCTTAACAAAGATTGTAACTAAGCTACCGAATCTTCTGCCCCGGGGAAAATCTCTTAATTGGAGAATGTGATTGATGACACCCAGCCTGTGAACCATGCTCAATCTGGTCTATGAGACACCCGTGGGGAGAGAAACGGGGTCACAGGAGACTGTAAATTACACATGCCAGAGTTGGCTTCAAACAGGTCAGTGCCAGTATGTCGCCTCTTAATAAATCCTTTGAAGTTTTTTGAAGTTTGGCTCGAGGATCATGATTTAATTAGGGCAATTGCTGGAATCCTGACAACGGTTTTCAAGTGTAAAAAACGATCATAAGTTCACTTTTTTCGGTGCCGTTTTGTAACTTCAGTCACTAAATGAACTGTTGTAGGTCAAGGAGTACCTGCCTTCTAATGGCCTGGAGAACTCAGGAATTGTAAATGGTACAGGTAGCCCTCGATGTAATACAACCACAAACGGACCCCAAATGTATCTTGCTTAAGGGAGAAATTCATTAAGTGAGTTTTACCCCATGTTACGCCCTTTCTTGCCATTGTTGTTAAGTAAATCACTACAGTGTTAAGGGAGTCCCATGGTCGGTAAGTGAATCTGGCTTATCCGTGGACTTACCTGGTCAGACGGTCGCAAAAGGGGATCCTATAACTCTGGGACACTGCAACCATCATAAATACCAGTCAGTTTCCCCAGTGCCTGAATTTTGATTATGGGAACATGGGAATGCTGCAACGGTCATAAGTGTGAAAAACGGCCACAAGTCACCTTTTTTTTTTTTCAGTGCAGCCACTAAATGAACTGTTGAAAGTCGAGGACTACCTGCATTCGAGAAAGTGGGAGGCAGGGATTTCTACTCCTGCCATAGGCACAAAAGTTTCTTCAATCCTGGCCTGTTGGATGAGGCACAAAGGCGATCTCGCTGCCTTAATTCGTACCCTGCAGGCGGCAAACCACAATAACTGGGTTTCTTCCCCCATGCTCTGTCAAACTAACTGGATGGCGGTTAAACATGCTGTGTGGAACACAGCTATGTTGGCAGGCCTCTACCTGAGACAAACCTGTGTGGATCCCACCCAAGTGATCATGGTAACAGACAAACCTAGAAACTGGGCTAAAGGAATTCAAGGGGCAAACGTAGGGTGCCACTGTCCATTCAGCCCTTACGCTGGAAGGAACCAAGCTCAGTGGTAAAATAAGGTAAGGGGGGGAGGAGGAGGAGGAGGAGGAAGAGAAGAAGAAGAAGAAGAAGAAGAGGAAGGAGGAGGAGGAGGAGGAGGAAGAAGAAGAAGAAGAAGAAGAGGAGGAGGAGGAGGAGGAGGAGGAAGAAGAAGAGGAGGAGGAAGAGGAGGAGGAGGAGGAGGAAGAGGAGGAGGAGGAGGAAGACCACCACCAACAACAACAACTGTGAGGTCCTTGGGTGCTCTCTGAGCTGGGTTGTTTTCTTTTGGACATTTCATGACCCAGTTAGGTAACATCATCAGTGCTAGAAGGAGTGGGGTTTGTGGAGAGGAGGAGGAGGAAGGCTCTGTCCCTAACTCCAGCCCGGTCCTACTTTGCAGGTCTGTTGGGAGGAGGAACATGGTGGACAGTGCCACGTGCTCCTGAGAAGGGGAAGGAAAGAGGGGAAAGGAAGGAAGGAGAAATGGAGGCAGGGGAAATGGTAGAAATGAAAGGCAAAGAGAGATAAAGAGGACAGAAGGTGAAATGGGGGTGGATGGACAGAGGGAAGGATGATAGAAAGATTATAGAGGGGTGGAAGGAAGGAAGGGAAGGAAGGAAGGAGAAGGAAGGAGGGAGAAAGGATGGATAGAGAGGAAACAGAGAGGGGGATAAACAGTAAAGAAGGAAGAGAGGAAAGAAGGAAAAAATGATGGATAGAAAGGGAAGGGAGAGGGGAGAGATAAAGAGGAAAGAAAGGAGGATTAGGGGAATGGAGAAAAGAGAGAGAAAGGAAAGAAAAGTTAGGAGAATGGAGAAAAAGGGATGGAGGAAGGAAGGTTAGCAGAATGAAGAGGGAGGGAGGAAGGATTGGAGGAAGAAGGGAGGAAGCAAGGAGGGAAGAAGAAAGCTATGATGACTGGAAAGGGAAGGAAGAGGGAGGGAGAGGAAGAAAAGAGAGAAAAGACTAAGGATGGATGGAGAAGGGAAGGAAGGAAGAAGGGAGGGGAGAGAAACAGGAAGGAAGAACAGAGGAAGGATGGATAGAGAAGGGAAGGAAGGAAAGAAGGGAGGGAGGAGAGAAGAAAAGTGAGAACAGAGGAAGGATGACTAGAGAAGAAAAGGGCGGGAAGAAGGAGGGAAGAGAAAGGAAGAAAGGAAAGGAAAGGCGAAGGGAAGGAAGGAAAGAAGGGAGGGAGAAAAAAAGGAGAAAAGAAAGGTAAGAACAGAGGAAGGATGGCTAGAGAAGGAAAGGGCGGGAAGAAGGAGGGAAGAGAAAGAGAAAGGAAGAAAGGAAAGGAAAGGAAAGGCGAAGGAAGGAAGGAGAGATCAGATGAATGATGAACAGATGAAGGAAGAAAGGAAAAAGGAAGGAAAGAAGGAAGGAAGGCGTCTTCCTCGGCCGACCCACCCACCTACGTCCATGGCTGCCGCCGGGTCGCCTCCCCACGCGGCTCCTGCCGGCCGAGCCAGGGCGCCGGCATGGTCGAGATCCGGGCTGCGCGGCCGCCGTTTGCCGCCCGCGGGCTCCGCCAAGCCAGCCGCCGGGCCCAGCGCCTCGGAGGCGGCCTGGACCCCGGCGGAGACCGGCCGGGCCATTGTGCGCTCAGGCAGACGGCACACAAGGCGCGCCGGGGGCGGGGGGGGGAACCTGAGCCGCCGCCCCGGCCGCGCTTCCCGCTCCGCCCCGGCCGCCTTCCCGGCTCCTCCTCCGGCCCCGGCTCAGCCAGCGAGACGGGGCTCCGCAAAGCCAAGCACCGTCGGAAGAGCTACCTCTGCCGGCTCCTGCGCAACACGACACGCCGCGGCCGAGCGGGCCGCTGCCCGTCTACACCTGCTGGTAAGCGGGCCCGGCCCGGCCCGGCATAGGATCGCGCGGCGCGGCCGGCACAGGATCGCATTGCGTGGAGTGGGGTTTTTTTCCACACACACACACACACACACACACACAGCCGCTAAGGGAACCAAGGGACGGGATGGGAAGTCTGCATCCTGCAGCTTCTGGGGATGTTTTGTCCCTTGGAGACGCGCTCAGAGCTGGAAGGGAGGCTTGGAGGTCATCTAGTCCAGCCCCCGATCAAAGCAGGAGATCCCGAGCTATACCGTTCCGGACAAAGGGCTCTCCAATCTCCTCTTTAAAAAGCTTCCCCCGTGTGGGAACATTCACAGCTGCGGGACATTGCATGCGCCTACACACCTGCGGGTAAATGCCCCGCGCGGCTCAGCATAGGATCGCATTGCACGGGGGGTGGGTGGGTTTTCCCCCCTCCCCCAAAGGACAAGCCGAGAGCTCTGCATCCCGCAGCTTCTGGGATGTTTGTTTCCCTTAGAGACACACTTTTGAATCAGCATAGAGCTGGAAGGGAGCTTGGAGGTCATCAAGTCCATCCCCCCCTCCTCAAGCAGGAGCTTGTAGACTATTTCAGAGAAAGCGACTGCAATTTTAGTGGATTGCAGTTTGCTTGGAGAGGTGTCCCTGTTCTCCCCCCACCCCTCCCGCTGACCAAGGGGTTTGCTGTTGCCTCCTTCCTAGGGGTGGGAGAAAAGGGCTGGCTCAAAGTCAACCAGCTGGCTTTGCCCTTAAGGCAGGATTAGAACTCAGGGTCCTGGCCTTCTAGCTTGTTGTCTTAACCACTAAGCCAAACCGGCTTCGATTTTGGGGGAGGTGGGGGCTTCCAGGCAGCGTTGACTTTTGGTGACTGCCTGGACCGGATTTATTTATTTTTTTAACTTGGCAACATATTTTGGAAGTCGTTTCTCTTCCTTTTTGTGAGATCCAGGTCTCTACCTAGCTAAGACCCCAAGCCAGCTTCGATGACCCTCAGCCCTGGGGCTGGGGCGCGGGGGGAAGGAGGAGGAGGAGGGCTGTGGGGGGTCCTTGCTGCTCTTTGAGCTTGGGGGTTTTCTTGCAGACATTTCATGACCCAACTAGGCAACATCATCAGTGCTAGAAGGGGGTGGCGGGGTTGCAGGGTGGAAGAGGAGGAGGAAGTGGAGGAGGAGGAAGAGGAGGAGGAGGAAGAGGAGGAGAAACAGTAAGTGGAGGAGGAGGAAGAGGAGAAATAGTAAGTGGATGAGGAAGAGGAAGTGGAGGAGGAAGAGGAGGAGAAATAGTAAGTGGAGGAGGAGGAAGAAGAGGAGGAAGTGGAGGAGGAAGAGGAAGAATAGTAAGTGTAGGAGGAAGAGGAGGAGGAGAAATAGTAAGTGTAGGAGGAAGAGGAGGGAAAAGAGGAAGAGAAGGAATTGTAAGTGGAGGAGGAAGAGAAAGAAGAAGAGGAAGAGGGAGAGGAGGAGGAAGAGAAGTGGGAGGAGGATTGTGGGGTCCTTGGTGCTCTCTGAGCTGGGTGGTTTCTTGCAGACGTTTCATGACCCAACTAGGGAACAATATCAGTCCTGGAAGGGAGAGGAGTTTGGGGAGAGGAGGAGGAGGAGGAGGGGAAGAGGAGGGGGAGGAGGTGGACCAGGAGGAGGGAGAGGAGGAGGACTGTGGGGTCCTCTCTGAGCTGGGTGGTTTCTTGCAGACGTTTCATGACCCAACTAGGGAACACCATCAGTGCTAGAAGGGAGTGGGGCTTCTGGAGTGAAGGAGGAGGAAGAGGCAGCGGCAAGATCAAACCATTTCTGAGATCTCGCCAGAAAAAGACAGCAGGGACTTCAGTCTCGTCCAGGCAGCTGCCAGGATTCACGACAGACTCAAAAATGGGGCGGGGGGGACACCCCCAATTAAAAGCACACGACATCAATGTTAATGTCTAGAAGTAAACCGCTAACGAATCTCATTTTCTCTCCCTTAAAAGGGACAGCTTTTATAAATCGGACACCCGCCTGATTTGCCGCCGGTCGCTCTGCACGGGCCAGAAGGAAGGGGCATTCATGACTACCTGCCATCGTCTGAATTTGAGGAAACCTCTGCAGTGGTCCAACAAGTGAGGGCAAGCCTCCTCCGGCCGGGGGGGACAATAATAATCCAATTTTAGCTTCTGAAATCGGTGTCCGCTGGCGGCTGGGAACTAGCTGTTTTGGCGGAGAATGGCCTGGCTGGACGAATGGAAACCCGGAGGATGCCTAAGCAAGGAACCTGGAAGAACCATCTTGGCAGGGGAGGAGAGGCAGGAATGACGGGCCCCCAAACCCCCAAGCTCTGGCAAGAGGCATCGAACACTTAACTTGGATGTGAGTCGCTTCCCTTCCTTCTATCTGCACCTGTCCTCTCCGTACCGTGTGAACGTTAATGAACAATGCTGTCCGGGTTCCGACGGACGCCCTAATTAATTCATGTGCCTCGAGCCACGTTTCAAAAGAAATCCAATTATTTATTAGGAGCAACATGTCGGCATTTTTCCCCGAGTGCAGTTGGCTCTGCCCTATGTATTTTACGGCCACCTATGACCCTGTTTCTCCCTTCCTCCCAGGATGTGTCATTAATCACATTCTCCAATGGAGGTATGTCATAAATCACATTCTTTAACGGAGGTATGTCATAAATCACATTCTTTAACGGAGGTATGTCATAAATCACATCCTCTAATGGAGTTATGTCATAAATCACATTCTCCAATGGAAGTATATCATAAATCACATTCTCTAACAGGTATGTCATAAATCACATTATCTAATGGAAGTATGTCATAAATCACATTCTCCAATGGAGGTATGTCATAAATCACATTCTCCAACGATGGTATGTCATAAATCACATTCTCTAACAGAGGTATGTCATAAATCACATTATCTAATGGAGGTATGTCATAAATCACATTCTCTAATGGAGGTATGTCATAAATCACATTATCTAATGGAGGTATGTCATAAATCACATTCTCTAATGGAGGTATGTCATAAATCACATTCTCTAATGGAGGTATGTCATAAATCACATTCTCTAATGGAGGTATGTCATAAATCACATTCTCCAATGGAAGTATGTCATAAATCACAGTATCTAATGGAGGTATGTCATAAATCACATTCTCCAACGACGGTATGTCATAAATCACATTCTCCAACGACAGTATGTCATAAATCACATTCTCCAATGGAGTTATGTCATAAATCACATTCTGTAACGGAGGTATGTCATAAATCACATTCTCCAATGGAGGTATGTCATAAATCACATTCTCCAATGGAGAATGTCATAAATCACATTCTTCAATGGAGGTATGTTATAAAACACATTCTCCAAGGGAGGTATGTCATAACTCACATTCTCCAACAGAGCACTTTCCCGGGCTGTAGAAAACATGCCTATCCGGCTGGCACGGGTAACCTGGGACACAATCTGGAGAAAGGTATGCGTGGAATGTGCTTCTGGTCATAGCAATCAATCTGCTACATCAGATCTCCCCACCCACCCCTTCTTATGGCAACTTGAGAGCAAGCCAGAAATGCTTTACGAGTTGATAGTTAGCTAACCAACCCTTTTGTGCCCCCAAATTCTTGGCTGAATTGTAAAGGCCTTAGTTAGCTTGCTAGGACGGGATGGTGTTATGTCAAGACCTATTCTGGAAACACACCGGAGGCCGGGACGAGAAATACAGGCAGTCCTTGATGTATGACCACAATGGTGCCCAAAATTTCTGCTGCTAAGCAAGACAGTGGCAATAGGCTGACACCCACCGTAAGCCACTTAGCGAGGTCTGTGAAGCGGTGTATAAGTCTAAGTGCTATTGCCCTAGCTGTTCGAATGGTAGCAGGTGAAGGACTTACTTGCACGCAAGAATCTAGTCAAATGTCAGCATCAAGGCGCTGGATCAGAGTCAACCAAATTGAAGGGGTAGAACTTAAAACCATTTGTGGGAACACAGCAGCTCTAGGCTGATTCCTGTCTTGACTCTCCCCACACCCAAGGCTCTGCCTGTCCTTCCACATGAAGTGAGAGTTCCAGTATTGTGCCTTTAGGAGCCCTGGTGGTTAGAATGCAGCATTGCAGGCTGACTCTGCCCACTGGCAGCAAGTTCGATCCTGACCAGCTCAAGGTTGACTCCGCCTTTCATCCTTCTGAGGTCAGTAAAACAAGGACCTAGATTGTTGGGGGTGAGATGCTGACTCTGTAAACTGGTTAGAGAGGGCTGTAAAGCCGTGTCAAGCGGTATATATCTAAGCGCTAGTGCTAAGGAAAGGAAGGGAAGGGAAGAAGGAAGAAAAACAAGCAAGGAAGGAAAGAAGGAAGGAAAATGAGAAGCAAGGAAAGAAGGAAGGAAAATGAGAAGTAAGCAAGCAAGCAAGCAAGGAAAACAAGAAGGAAGGAAGGAAGAAAGATGAAAAACATGGAAAGAAGGAAAACAGGAAGGAAGGAAAATGAGAAGCAAGGAAAGAAGGAAGGAAAATGAGAAATAAGCAAGCAAGGAAGGAAAACAAGAAGGAAGGAAAGGAAGGAAGGAAGGAAGGAAGGAAGGAAGGAAGGAAGGAAGGAAGGAAGGAAGGAAGATGAAAAACATGGAAGGAAGGAAAATAGGAAGGAAGGAAAATGAGAAGCAAGGAAAGAAGGAAGGAAAATGAGAAATAAGCAAGCAAGCAAGGAAGGAAAACAAGAAGGAAGGAAGGAAGGAAGGAAGGAAGGAAGGAAGGAAGGAAGGAAGGAAGGAAGGAATATGGAAAACATGGAAGGAAGGAAGGAAGGAAGGAAAACGAGAAGCAAGGAAGGAAGTCATGGTGGTGCAATTGTTATAATTCAGTATTGCAGGCTAACTCTGCTCACAGTCAGGAATTCGATCCTGACTGGCTCCAGGTCGACTCAGCCTTCCCTCCTTCCAAAGTCAGTAAAATGAGGACCCGGATTGTTGGGGCTGACTCTGTAAAACCGCTTAGAGAGGGCTGTAAAGCACTATGAAGCGGTCTATAAGTCTAAATGCTAGTGTTATTGACAAACCACTCTTTATCGGTCACCACTGCCTGCAAGAAAGAAACAAACATATACAAGCACTTTTTATAAGTTTTTTTTTTTTTTAATTTCCACAGATCTCACATTTGAGATTTTGCTGACCAATGTTAATTCTCAACATCTGTTTTGTTTTTCCCCCTCTGCAACTGGGTTTAGCGTTCAGGAATTGAGCCCACCCCTATGGTTCATAAATCTTGACTTGGATGGAATATGCACTAATGTTTGGGGTGAAGGAGAGGAAGAGAAAAAAGCCCAAAGGGACAAGCAAGGTTGGTCAAAAAAAAACCCCACAACTCCAGTTGCAATCAATACCCTTGCCCGGCTGCAAGTACGGCACATCTGTGTGTGCTTTCTGCACCAAAATCTGGCGCTGTCTATCCACTCAAAATTCGAGCCACGTAAAACGGAGCAGAATTATCAATCTGCTAGGATTAAATCGAAGGTTTGGAAAAAAAAAAACAACTACAAAAAAAATTCTAGTTTTTAGCCAGCAGGCCCAGATAGGTCGAGATCTTCCTTGCAATCCGTTCCAAGTAATTTCCGAGCCAAAGTACATCACTTTTTCTTTTTTTTTTTTGCATTTTCATTGGAATGAGAAAAGTAATTCAGCAAAACGGTCGTCACGACTGGGTCTGGTAGAAAGCTAGGGTTGCGTGAGCTGGAATACACAATGACGCCCCCCCCCCCTCACCGCGAAACCTCGCAGGAGCCAGAAGAGGTGGGGAAAAGAAACTTAAAAAGAAAAAAGAGAAAACTCTGGCAATACCGCGGAGGTGGGATTTAGACTTCCTGTTTGCCAGGCTCAGAAGGAATCGTAGGTGGGTTATGCCGAAGGCTTTGGGCGATTATGTTTGGCAAACCACTCGTGGCTCTTATCGGCCGCCATTGCCTGCAAAGAAGAAAAAATTAAATAAAGGTAGTTCCCGACTTACAATAATTCAAATAGTATAGAAAAGAAAATAGAAAGGAGAAGAGAAGAGAGAAGAGAAAATAGAGAATAGAGAATAGAGTAGAAGAGAAGAAAATACTAGGAAATATAGAAGAGAATATAGAATAGAATAGAATATGGAAGAGACTAGAGAATAGAACAGTAGAATATAGAAAATATACAACAAAAGAAAGAAAAGAGTATACAATATAGAATAGAATAGGATAATAGAATAGAAAATATCGAACAGAAGAGAGAAGAAAAGAGTATACAATATAGACTAGACTAGACTAGACTAGACTAGACTAGACTAGACTAGACTAGACTAGAGCCGTGATGGTGAGCCTATGGCACATGAGCTACTGGCAAACTTACCTCACTGCACATGCGCATGCCTCACAGCTGACTTTTCTGCTGCTTTGAGGCCTTTTTCGGCCTCCCAGAGGCTTGGAAAAAGCCTCTGCAAGGCTTTGCAGGACAAATAATAGGTCCGTTCCGTCACTTCCTGTAATACCGGAAGTGACGAAACAGGCCTATAATTCGTCCTGAAAAGCCTTCTAGAGGCTTTTTCCAAGCCTCTGGGAGGCCGAAAAAGGCCTCAAACCAACCGGAAAAATCAGCTGTGAGGCACAGTGCAGGTAAGGGGGTGGCGAGGGGGGGACTGCATGCGCAAGGGGCGTGGGTGGGCACACATTGCATTCTGGGTGCTGGCATGCAAGTGCGCACGTGCTAACGTGCGCACATTTCTTGGCATAGGAGCCCCAAAAGGTTACCCACCACTGGAATAGAGAATAGAATAAAACAATACAATATAGAAGAGAATAGAAAATAGAGAAGAGAAGAGAATAGAAAATATAGAACAGAATAGAATAGAGAATACAATATAGCAGTGATGGCTAATTTTTTTGTCGTGGCGTGCCGAAAGTGCGTGCACCTGCATCCATAATGCAATGTGTGCGTGACCCCCCCGCCATCCTGCACATGCATGCACAACCCCCCCTGCACCGCATGCCTTTATGCATGCACAGCAGATATACCCGACAATCAGCTGGCTGGCGAGACGCACATGCGCAGTGGATCTGTTCCGGGCGATGGCTTGCGTGCCATAGGTTCGCCATCGCAGCAATATAGAATAGCATAGCATAGCATAGCATAGCATAGCATAGCATAGCATCTTTATCGGGAATGGAATGAAGTGGAGTGGAATGGAATGGAATAGAATATTGGAGTGTTGAATAGAATAGAATGGAATGGAATGGAATGGAATGGAATGGAATAGAATAGAAATTAGAATAGAATAGAATAGAATAGAATAGAATAGAATAGAATAGAATAGAATAGAATAGAAATTAGGATAGAATAGAATATAGAATTCTTTTATTGGCCAAGTGTGATTGGACACACAAGGAATTTGTCTTGGTGCAAACACTCTCATGTACATAAAAGAAAAGATATATCTGTCAAGAATCAAGAATCATCAGGTACAACACTTAATAATAGTCATAGGGTACAACAGAATAGAATGGATATAGGAATAGAATTTAAGTAGAATGGGATGGGATGGGATGGGATAGGGAATAGAATAGAATACAATACAATACAATAGAATTCTTTATTGGCCAAGTGGGATTGGGCACACGAGGAATTTGTCTTCAGTGCATAGGCTCTCAGTGTACATAAAAGCTATAAGTGATGATAAATCATCGTCATAGTCATCATAAAAACACATTCATCGTAAATCATAAGATACAACACTTGGTGATAGAATCAACATAAATCGTGCCAGGAAACTAAATAAAACAATACAAATCATAAAGATACAAGCAACAAAGTTATAGTCAAAAGTAGAAAAGGAGATAACTAATAGGCTCTAGGACTGGCCCGTGTTCCTCCCCAACCTCCTCACCGTCCGAGCCTGCCGCCAGTTACGCTGGCGGGCCACAACGTCGTCTCTGTGCTGTGCCCCGGGGCCATCACATTATCAGAGACCTGGAAGAGAAGACCCCAACTCACCTCATCCAAGAGCTTCTCGCCGTTCGGGTCCACCTTGGAGAGCTCTCTGAAGGCCTCGTCCCCCACGAAGCAAATTTCGTGGCCATCCTACGAGAAAGCAAAGAGACCACACCAACACGAACGAGACAGCATCATTTGGCTGGTTGCCCCACAAGAAGTGGAGATGATGATCAGGACACACATTTATTTTGTGTCTTCGAGACTAAATGTACTTCTTGGCTTGCAACCGATCACTTGGAGACCAGGTTCAATGGACCTGCCGGTGTCAGGATTCCGGCAGTGACCCCCCACACACCAATTAAACCACGAGTCTCGAGCTCATGATCCAGTAACATATTTATTTTAAGGGCACTTACAGGATCGGCCAAAATGACCACTTGTACCGTTGCTTTCCCGGGTGTGTCCAGGCTCACCAGAGGCGTCAAAATCTTCTGGTACTCCTTTTTCATTAAGGCTTCAATAACAGGCAACTTGGTAAATGGTGCGAAACAGGATCCAATGAAGAAGACATTTGGGGATGGAAGTGGGGGAAGAGAGGAGACCAAATAGAAGAGAGTCACGGTTAATTTTCCTGCAAATAACAGCCCCCCCCCCTCCTTTCTACAAAGTATTTTCAAAACAGAAAAAGAAAGTATATTTTCAAAACATGACAAGGAAGCCTTTTTGAAACGTCAAAGGAACCTATTTTCATAACATAAAAAGATTTTCAGAAGATGAAAAGAAGGCATTTTCAAAGCATAAACAAAGTATTTTCAAAACGTAACGCGAAAGCATTTGGAAAATGTAAAAAGATTTTTCAAAACGTAAAAGGACTTTTTAAAATGTAAAAAGGTTTTCGAAAGGTAAAAAGAAAGTCTTTTCAAACGGTAAAAAGTTTTTAAAACAGGAAAAAAAAAGAATCAAAACCTAAAAAGAAATTATTTTCAAAAAAATTTTAACAAAAAGAATTTCAAAACACGAAAAGAAAGTATGTGGAAAATGTAAAAGCGTTTTTTGAAACGAAGACTTTAAAAAGGTTTTCAAAACATAGGAAGATTTTTCAAAGCAGGAAAACCAAAAACCGTAAAAACAAAGCGTTTTCGAAACGTTTAAAAGAAAGTATATTTTCAAAACGTAAAGAAGCATTTTTTAGTTGACAGAGCTTTTAAAATGTAAAAAGGTTTTTGAAATGTAAAAAAGAAAGTATTTTCAAAACAAAAACCTTTTCAAAACATGACAAGAAAGCATTTTCAAAAGGTAAAAAGAAAATATTTTGAAAATATAAAAATATTTTGAAAATGTAAAAAGAGTTTTAAAAACCTAAAAGGATTTTTTTTTAAACATAAAAAGATTTTCAAAACATAGAATTTTCAAAACAGAAAACCCTTTTCAAAATATAAAAAGGGAGTATTTTCAAAACAGAGGATTTTCAAAACATAAAAAGAAATCATTTTTGAAAGCATGGTTGCTCAAAATCCTCAATCAATTCCATGTATTTGACACTGCTTTGTACTATAAACATCCAGATAAGTCCTTGGCTTACAGCCTATGATTTAGTGATTGTTCGAAGTTACAATGACACAAAAAAGAAATGACCTATCCCCGTTTTTCACACTTACAACACTTGTGGTCTCCCTATGGTCATGTGATCAAAACTGGGGTGATTGGCAACTGGCATGTACTTATGACAGTTGCAGCATCTTGAGGTTACGTGATCTTCCTAGCTAGTTTCTGATAAGCCAAGTCAATGGGTGGATGGGTGGGAACTGGATTCACTTAATGACTGCATGATTCTTTTAATGACTAGCAAAAAAAAAGGCACAAAGTGAGGCAAAACTCACCTAGCAACCGACTTGCTTAGCAATGGAAAATAATTTGGGCTCAATTCTGGTCGTAAAATGAGGACTACTTGTAAAAGACAAAATAACTTACCTCTTCCTTCGGGCAAGAGAAGGCGATGCGTCCGAAGGCTGTGCCGTGATCCACATCCTGGCCGACGCTTTGCAGCTCGAGTTTACACTGGAATTAAAATAAAAATAAGAACAATTGGGTTTACCAAAAAAAAAAAAGCCATACAAAATGACACCGGCCAGTTTTCAGGCAGCTACCAGTCTGGTTCAGGATGCAAAAAAAAAAGGCCTGAATTGTAAACTTTGGTGGACTTCTACGGTCTTGTTCTAGTCTGTCCATCTGACGTGGGAGCGTGGTTTTCTACTTACTTTCTGCTTGAGCATTTGTCTGGGGTCAATCGCTGCTTATCTGGGTGTAGACTGCTGTCAGGGTATGTCCCGTGAACTGGAACGGAGCTCAGTCACAGGGTCAGCCAATGAAAAGGCATAGCAACTAAGCCAGCCAACGAAGGCTGTTTGGAAACTGAAACTTAGAAGTAGCCTAGACATGGCTCTTTATTAGGCTCTGCAGCTCTGAAGCTATGTTAAGCTTCGAGTCTGTCCACTGAAAATAAAACTGCTTCTCTCTTCTGCTGTGGGTCTCGCTTGCCCGCTGAACTAAAGCGAAACTGTTGTCCGTTTCTGAGCTGTTGAGCGGCTGTTCTGCTCCGAACCTGTAACCTATCTGCTTGTTTGAATTTGCTTCACGCTGGAGAAATCTACAACTGGTCTTGTTAAATTTACTTTATGTACTGTATTTATAAAGAAGTTAAATGAAGCCTCTGCCTTCTGGGTTTACTTTTCTGGCACTGAATTTACAGTGCAACACTCTGAACTGCTGCTGGACAGGAAGTGTCTTTCTCTGTTTTATTTCCTGTTTTTGTTCTTTTTAGCACAGCTGATTCGTTGTTTTAGTCCCAGGGGCTGAAGCAACTGAGTTGAAAATGGGCAAAGCGCGCGCTCACCGAACCGGTTGTTACACTGGATGAATCGCACCGCAGTTTATGACCGTTGTGGCATCCCCACTGACACATGATCAAAATCCAGACCCTTAGCAACCGACATGTATTTATGATGATTGCGTTGTCCCCAGGGTCACGTGATCTCCTTTTGCGACTGTCATGCCCTTTCGAAATCTGAATCCAAGGAGGAAGACAAACAGCTGATAGGGAGTGTGGCTCCGTTGGCTGTGGAGGAGGCTGGGGAAGGGCAAAGTCCGGCTGGGCAGAGTAGGGGAGAGGTAGAACAAGGGAGAAGGAGGAAGACCCAGGCCCACCCGCTCTTCATCCTAGGGCACGCAGGGAGGAACAAAGAAGGGAGCAACGTGGTGTGTGTGGCTTACGGGGGAGGAAAGGGCCCTGATTCCCTTCATTAGCCATGGCTGGGAATAGAGTTTAAAAGAGGTGCATGCTGAGTGCGGCAGCTGCTGGGAACAAACGCGACTTTATCTTGTGTTGACTTTGGTTATCTATGTTCCTGGCATCCTCCCAGCGGCGTTGAATTACGGCCGTCATGTCTGGAATTTCTTCTCCTGCCCTGCCAGACTAATTACCTCATTTTGCCTTGATTGGACTTAAAGTTACAGTTTTTGTTGACCATGTTTTGGACTTGATTCTCTGCCACCAAAGGCTGTTCCTGGGGGAGTTTTTCTCTAGCCAGAAGGTAACCAGGACACTGGGGGCAAAGTTGGAGCTAATAAAGGGACTCCTACTGATTATCTGACTGGGTTGCCTTTGTGCCACGCCCCTTTGGGTCACCACAAGTCCACGGGGAAGCCCGATTCACTTAACAACCCATTCCCAGCTCAGGTGTCTGAGTGAGGACTGCAGCCTTGACAATAAAGTCTTACAACTAGCGTGTAAGACCTTCGTTCAATGGG
The DNA here is from genome assembly GCF_049901715.1 of Pseudonaja textilis. Taxonomy (NCBI): domain Eukaryota; kingdom Metazoa; phylum Chordata; class Lepidosauria; order Squamata; family Elapidae; genus Pseudonaja; species Pseudonaja textilis. The sequence continues at coordinate 4,500,201 of NC_141990.1, read as the reverse complement.
ATGCCCTCCAAATGCATTCTCATCCCATAACCCTCACCTTAGCTGAGCCTTATGGGCTGGCTGTCCAACTATTCTGCAGGGCACTTCGGGGCGGAATGAATAGAGGGTGGCATTTCTTGACAACTGTAGGAAGGGTGGACTTCAATCCCCAGAATTCCCCAGTCTGTGTGCTTTTAGGATGTGGCGGCTGAGGAATTCTGGGGAATGGAAGTCCAGACGTCGTAAAGCAAGGGTGGGCTTCAAAAAACTTCACAACCGGTTCTTTGCTCGGTTGCTGGGTGGGTGTGGCCATGGTGGGCGTGGCCTAGTCAGCCTCCTGCACCACCGGGGGCGTTTTGCCCTTCCCGGACTCCGGAGGCTTTCCTCGAGCCTCCTGGAGAGCAAAAAATGGCCTCCCTGGGCTCCGGAGGCCTGCTGGAGGCTGGAAACGGGCTCATTTCTTGTCTTCTAAAGCCCCTAGGAGGCCCATTTTCACTTCCCTGAGCCTCTGCTCAGGCCCTGCACTTATCTGGGATCCAAAATGGGCCGTGTGGAGACTCCGAGGCAGTCGTCGTAACTACCGGTTCAGCGAACCGGATGTAAAATCGACATCCGGTTCGCATGAACCGGTACGAACCGATTATCAGCCCACCTCCCGTCTTAAAGCATGCAGGCTGAAGAATCCTGGGAGTTGAAGTCCACCCCACCTTCAGGTCCCTACGGTTGAGAAACACTGCCCCGAGGACAGCAGCCTCACCTGGTTGTCGGCGTAACCGAGCACAACTTTCTTCTTGCCTTCGTCCTTCTCGTACACTTTCATGCCCAGCAACCTGGACCAGTAATCCACCGATTTCGACAGGTTGGATACAGCCAGCGTCACCTTCAGCACTGGATCTGAAGGATAAGAACAATACAGGTTGTTAGGGATACACCCTAGCAGAATCTGCAGGGCAGTCAGGCAGGCAGGCAAACTATGTGAGATAAGCGTTTTTGTAGCTTACACTCAGTAAAACAGATACACCGTGCTAATTAAATAGTTTATTCCAGTAAGAGTTATAGCATAGTCAAACAGTCCATATATCATTCACTAATTCAGTCCGTCCAGGGATTATTCAGTTGCAAATTCCAGTGTCGAAAAAGAGAGGTCAGTAAACTTACAAATATCAATCCAGGAATATATCTCCTCGCAGTAGAGATATGAAGAACTCAAAAACTCCTCTCTTCCTTTTGCAAACTCAGCAGTAGGGGAAACACGCAGCTAACAAACCATACAATCCAGTAATTGTCAGCGAATTGTCAGCAATCAATCAGGTTCTCTTGCTCCCTCTTATGGTGGTTTTACACCACACCCAAAATTACATGCTTTGCAGTTTTAAAGTGACACACACTTAAACTTACAATCATAGTTTATATATATTATTTTACCCAAACTACGTTAGGTAACCTATGTTATTCCTAACACAGGTGGGCTCCAATGCAGACTTTGGGGCAGGACAAGGTGAGCCACTCGAAACATCTTCCCCTCGACCAGACTCGCCCCGTTACATCCGGATCCTCGCATGGGTCAACCAGAGGTCTTCCCCAGCACATCCCAACTAGCAGCAGGTCCCACAGGATATCCGAGGGCTTAGAATGGAATAAAGCTGGAACGGGCCTTAGAGGTCTTCTAGTCCAACCCCCTGCTCAGGCAGGAGGACCCTATGCCCTTTCAGACGAGGGACGGTCCAGTCCCTTTTGAAAAACCTCCAGTGATGCAGCAGCCACAACTTCTGGTGGCCAGCTGTTCCACTGGTTAATTTTTTTCTCAAGGTTAGGAAGTTTCTCCTTAGTTCTAGGTTCTTGCTTCCATCCTTGATTAGTTTCCCCATAAAAGGGACCAACATTAACCTTGGGGACGTGATTGAATTCTGAAATCAATCCAGAATCATACAATCTTAGACCCAAAGAGCTGGAAGGCACCTTGGAGGTCTTCTAGTCCAACCCCACCTGCTCAAGTAGGAGATCTACCTAGACCATTTCAGACAAGTGACTGTCCAATCTCTTCTTAAAAGCCTCCAGTGATGAAGCACCCACAACGTCTGGTGGCGAGCTGTTCCACTGGTTAATTGTCCTCCCTGTTAGTTTCTACTTAACTCCGGGTTGCTTCTCTACTTCGTTAGCTTCCATCCGTTGTTTCTTGTCCTGCCCTCAGATACTTTGGAGAATAGCTTGACTCCCTCACCTTTGGGGCAGCCCCTCAAATACTGGAAGACTGCTATCATGCCCCCACCACCACAGTCCTACTTTTCTCTAAACCAGTGGTGGCAAACCACTTTTTCTGTTCTTGTGACAATAATTGCGCGTTCCAGCACCCAGAAGGCAATGCGTGCTGCCCCCGCCCGTGCATGCGATCCCCTTGCGGCACGCCACGCATCTGTGCGTGCGTGCACGACCCCCCTCTGCAGCACGCCGCGTAGCTGAGCATGCGTGCGCAATTCCCCCGCCGCGTGCTGCGCGTGTGTGCATGCAGGCGTGATCACTCCCGCACCGTGCGTCTGATCGTTCTCCCACGCACCCCTGGGCATGCGTGCCAGATACCCGACAATCATCTGTCGGGCAGCAGCGGCCCGTGCGCACTGGGGCTCTTTCAGGCGAGTTCTTGCGTGCCGGGGGAAATGGCTCTGGGTGCCACTTTCGGCATGCGTGCCCTCGGTTCGCCATCATGGCTCTAGCCGGGCCAAACCCAAATCCTGCCATCGTTCTTCATGGGTTTTAATGTCCAGGCCTTTAATCCTCATCTTAGTTGTTCTTCTTCTCTGCGCTTTTTCCAAAATTGTAATGTGGGGACCATAACTGGATGCAGTACAGGCCGTCCTCGACTTACGAGCACAGTCGAGCCCAATAGCTTGCCAAGGGAGACATTTGTTAAGTGAGTTTTGCCCCGTTTAAACGACCTTCTCTTGCCACCACCGTTAAGTGAATTTCCACCGTTGTTAAATTAGTCGCACGGTCATTAAATGAATCCAGCTTCCCCGTTGGCTTTGCTTGTCAGGAGGTCGCAAAAGGGGATGACGTGACCCCGGGACACGGCGACCGTCATAAATATGAATCCATTGCTAAACGTCTTGAATTTTGATCACGTGACCGAGGATCGTAAGTGTGAAAAACATTCGTTAGTTGTTTTTTTAAAAAAGTGACGTAACTTTGAAGGGTCACTAAGTGAACTGTTGTAAGTCGAGGACTACCTATATTCCAGGTGTGGTCTTAATGAATGATTTATAAAGCAGTGCTGTTTTATTCATCGTTCTTCACAGCTCTTGGGGACGTTCTATCACGGTGGTGGCTAACCTTTTTTGGGGCTCCTGCCCCGAAAAATTGTGTGTGTGCTTGTGCGCGCTCTCTAGTGTACCAGCACCCAGAGGGCAATACATACGCCCCCCCCTACACCCACTGCGCATGCACACACAATTCCCCCCACGCCGCCTCCCGCTTACCCGCACTGTGCCTCCCAACTGATTTTCAGCCTGTTTGAGGCCTTTTTCGGTCTGTCAGAACCTTGAAGAAAGCCTCTGTAGGCCGAAAAATGGGCCTGTTTTGTCACTTCCGGTATTTCCGAAAAAGGCCCCCAAATCAGCCGGAAGGCACGCGCATGCGCAGGGAGATAAGTTTGCCCGGGGGCTCGCATGCCTGCACAAATGGCTCTGCGTGCCACCTGTGGCATGCGAGCCATAAGGTCCGCCATCATGGTTCTATCGTCTTTCCTGAATTTGGGCTTCCGAGCGTCATCGGATGGGCAAACGGAGGAGCTGCAACCTCGTTGTTCTGTTCTGCTCCTTAGTGTTGTGGCCCACCAGCGGCCAGCGGAGGAGCTGGCCGTTGATTTGGACAATGAGGAGGTTGGGGAGAAGCATTGGCCAGTCCTGGAGTCTGGGGAAGGCTCTGATGAGGGGCTGTGCGTCGGAGGCAGAGATGGGGCCAGGGCTTTCCGGCAGTGATCAGCTGCCTTCGGAGTTGGAAATCAGTGGGGAAGAAGAACAGCTGGAGCCTGTTCCCAGTGTGTGCATGCACAGAACTGCCAGACGAAGGGAACAGCTGAGGAACAAGGGCCGACTCAGGAGTAAAGCCACAGGTGGACGATGAATGGCCCCTCCCATGGGGAATAAAAGAGGAGCAAAAGGGGGAATGGGGCTTTGCAGGAGACAATTCGTTCAAATCATTCAGGTGAAGAACTATTCCTGACTCCTTGCCAAGTATTGTCTGCTACAGCGTGGCGTTTGGAAGCTATCGGCCTGCCAGCTCTCCAAGCCTGATCGAGGTCTGTAGTTGTGAAATCTCTGGAAAGGCTGTTGGCTGGGACTTTGCTGGAGAGGAATTCCCTTTAATAAACTAAATAAAAAAGGGTTTTATCGGGACGAGGAATCAGCTCAGCTCAGCTTCGCGCTTTGGGGGACGCCTAGGTCGCAACGTTTACCTTCTTGGGGTCGTTCTTTGTCTTCCAGAAAGAACTTATATCCCCCCGGAGCTTCTAATTCATAAATGCCAGCTGAGGTCTCCTTCACGGGCCACTGCAATTTTCTGGCATTTTTCACAGCCTGGCTCGAGGTAACGGTCATCCCCTGTATAAGCACGGGGTGGGGGGTGGAGGGAGGATAATCAAAACAGATGTTGAGATTCTAGAAAGGGCGCAGAGAAGAGTAACAAAGATGATTAGGGTACTGGAGACTAAAACATATGAAGAACGGTTACAGGAATTGGGTATATAGTTCAATGGTAGCTAACCTTTCTGGGCTCCTGTTAGGAATAACATAGGTTACCTAACGTAGTTTGGGTAAAATAATATATATAAACTATGTTAGTAAGTTTAAGTGTGTGTCACTTTAAACTGCAAAGCATGTAATTTTGGGTGCGGTGTTGAACCGCCATAAGAGGGAGCAAGAGAACCTGACGATTCGCTGACGATTCCTGACGATTGCTGGTTTGATGGATTGATGGTTTGTTAACTGCATGTTTTCCCTACTGCTGAGTTGCTGAAGGAAGAGAGGAGTTTTTCACTTCTTCATATCTCTACTGCGAAGAGATATATTCCTGGACTGATATTTGTAAGTTTACTGACCTCTTTTTCGACACTGGAATTTGCAACTGAATAATCCCCGGATGGACTGAATTAGTGATAGATATATGGACTGTTTGACTATGCTATAACTCTTACTGGAATAAACTATTTAACTAGCACAGTGTATCTGTTTTTACTGAGCGTAAGCTACAAAAACGTTTATCTCACATATTTTGCCTGCCTGCCTGACTGCCGTGCAGATTCTGCTAGGGTGTATCTCTAACAGCTCCTGTGCTGAAAAATTGCGTGTGCGCTTGTGCACGCATTCTCGCGTGCCAGCACCCAGAAAACAATGCACGTGGGCCCCCCCCCACACCCCCTGCGCATGTACGTTCAATTCCCCCCCCACACACGTCACTGCCGCCTTACCTGCACTGCGCCTCCCAGCTGATTTTCAGCCTGTTTGAGGACTTCTTTGGCCTGCCAGAACCTTGAGGGAAGCTTCTGCAGGCCGAAAAATGGGGCCGTTTTGTCCCTTCTGGTATTTCCGAAAAAAGGCCTGAAAAACCAGCTGGGAGGCACATACGTGCATGCGCAGTGAGGTAACTTTGCTTGGGGCTCGTGGCCCTGCACAAATGGCTCTGCATGCCACCTGTGATACGCGTGCCATCGGTTCGCCATCACGGGTTTAGTTTAATGAAAAGAACGACAAAGGCGAGGAGACACGATATTAGTCCAGTATTTGAGAGGCTGCCACAAAGAAGAAAAGGGCGTCAACTTATTTTCCAAAGCACCAGAAGGCAGGACAAGAAACGATGGATGGAAACTCAACCAAGGAGTGAAGCAACTAAGGAGAAACTCCCTAACAGTGAAGACAATTAACCGGTGGAACAACTTCCCACTGGAAGTTGTGGGTGCTCCAACACTGGACGTTTTTAAGAGATTGGACAAATATAACCGCTGATTTATTGGCAAAACCATGATAAAGCATGGTCATGTGATCGTGGAACACTGCTAATACCAAAAAAAATTGTCTGAAATGGTACAGGGGGTCGGACTAGAAGACCTCTAAAGTCCCTTCCAGTTCTGTTATTCTGTTAATCACAAGAACCAACTTGCTTGCAAGATTATTTTTTTTAGTGCCACCGAAATTTTGAACGGTTGCCATAGAGCCTCGATGGCACAGCGGTTAGAGTGCAGTACTGCAGGCTACTTCCGCTGACTGCCGGGTGACTGCAAATTTGGCAGATCAAAGCCCACCAGGCTCAAGGTTGACTCAGCCTTCCGTCCTTCCGAGGGGGGTCAAATGAGGGCCCAGATTGTTGGGGGCAAGAGGCTCTGTAAAAACTGCTGAGAGAGGGCTGTAAAGCATTATAAACTGGTATTGTGATGACCCAAAGGGGCGTGGCACAAAAGCAACAAAGTCACAAAAGTAGATGAAGTCCCTTTAATTCCTCCAACTTGGCCCCCAAGGTCCAGTTATCATCAGCAGGAGAAAAAAAACTCTCCCAAGAACAGTTTTTAAAGGGAAGAAATTCAGTCCGAACCCAAAGTACATATAGATTATAAATAAAAACTGACACAAACCACGCTGCGGCAAGTAACGAGACAGGGCAGGATAAGGGATTGCAGACTTCCAAAAGATAACAAAACACACACAGTTGGGAGGACGCCAGAACCCAGATAGGACTTGACAAACAAAGATAATGCACGCTTTGCTTCCAGCAAGGTGCCGTGCGCAAACACCCTTTATATCCTGTTTTCCCAGCTGCATCTATTGAAGGGAATCAGGGCCCATTCCTCCCCCATAAGCCACGTTGCTCCCTTATCTGTTCTTCCCTGTGTGCCTTAGGATGAAGAGGGGATGGGCCTGGGTCTTCCTCTGAATGCACAGCCGGACTGTGCCCTTCCACAGTTTCCTCCACAGCCACCGGAGCCACACTCCCACTCCCTGTCAGCTGTTTGACCTCCCCCTCGTAATCAGATTCCAACAGGTACATGACAGGTATATAAGTCTAAGTGCTATTGCCATTGCTATACAAGTCCGTTGGTAAAGCGACATCTACCCTGGTAACAGTTTTCATCCTGTTATGGGTTTCATCAGGCACAAATAGTGTCTACTGATCAGATATTTGTTCTATCTATCTATCTATCTATCTATCTATCTATCTATCTATCTATCTGTCTATCTTTCATTCATTGCTTCATTCATTCGTGAAGCTGCCCTACTCAACTGAGCAAACCCTTAAAAACGATAAAAATGTGTTCAGCACTTGGAAGGGGAAAAAAGATAAAAGAATGGAATATCTTCATCCAGGTAGTCCTCAACTTATGACGCCAAGGGAGCCCCCAATTTTCAGCAAGCCAATGGTTAAGTTTTGCCCCCAATTTTACTTTTCTTGCCACCGTTGTTCAGCGAAGCGCAGCAGTTTGTTAAGCGAGTCACACGGTTGTTAAGCGAATCTGGCTTCCCCTTGGACTGCTTGTCCGCAAAAGGGGACCCCGCGACCCCGGGACATTGCAACCGTCATAAATACGAAGCCTTTGAATTTTGATCACGTGACCATGTTAAGGTATTAAGATTTAGATACTGACAAGTGGTGAGTAGCTGCACGATGCTGTGAAGCCAATGTAAGTCTGGCTGATGTAACCAGAGAATATGGGTCTTTCCCTTTAAGGCTGGAGAGTAAAGTTCCCTTTAAGAGGTGTGTGTATTAAAAGGCAGCCATTAGAGGGTGTGGTTCTCTTTCCTTGTGGCCAGTATTCAGTGCAGAAGGTCTCCATGTGTTAGGAAGAAGAAAAGCTTACTTGCAAAGTTTGGCCACCACGTGTATATTGTCTTTATATACCTGTTGTATATTAGATCAGTGGCCCCCCCAACCTTTTTTGTGCCACGGCTCGGTACCGGCATCACAAAATGATCCACGGCCCGGTACCGGCATCAGCACGCATGGCAAGGCGAGCCGAGCGACCGGCCAGCCAGCCGTCCCCCGCTTCTCCCTGCCACCTTCAACTCCTCCTTTGTACCTTTGTCGATGGGCTTCGCTTCGGGACGGCTTCGGGATGGTCACTCGGCTCGCCTTGCCTTGAGCGCTGAAAGAATTCTCGCGCCTTAGTTTTGTTCGAAGCTGCCCCCCGTCTTCGATGAAACTAAGGCGCGAGGATTCCTTCAGGACCCAAACGCCGCTTTCCAACCGGAAAAGCTCACCGGAAGCACTTTCTCATCAAAACAAGATGGCGGCACCCAGCAAACCGGCGGCCCAGTAGAAAATGTTCCACGGATCGGTATCGGTCTGCGGCCCGGTGGTTGGGGACCCCTGTATTAAATCACTGTTACTGTCTAAGTCAGTGGTCGCCAACCAGTGGGCCGAGGACCACTGGTGGTCCGTGAGAAAATTTTGGTGGTCCTCAAGAGAAATGTCACCCCCAAATCACCCCCCTCAAAGCAATTAATTCAGGCTGTGTGGGAACACAAGACTGTGCCGCCCACATGGCCCGCGGGAAGACAAGGCTTGCGTGGCTTGCATTGCGAACAACACGAGGTAGTGAGGGGAGAGGGGAAAGGGCAGAGGGGGGGGGAACTTGCCCCATGCGCTCACCTGACCACAGGACTGTTTCTTTCTTCTTCTGCTTGTGGCTGCACACAAGGAAAGCAGCAAAAGTCTTTCTTTCTCTCCCCCAAACTCCACCAGAAATGAGTCTTTGGGACCCTGCAAGGCCTCCTGCTCCAAGAGGCTGTTCCAGCAAAGACTCATTTCTAGCGGAGTTTGGGGGGGGGAGAAAGAAAGACTTCTGCGGCTTCTGCTGCTTTCCTTGCATGAAACCAAAAGTCTCTCCCTCCCTCTCTCCCTCTCTCCCCCTGAGAACGGAGCTGGAGACAGTATCCTGCGATCCCAAATAAAGAACGATCGATCGGTAGGAAAACGGGGTGGGGGATTTTCCTGCAGACTTTTTGGAGGGATTTTCCCAGGGTCTCTGGTCCGCGGGATTTAAAATGATGGGTTTGGTGGTCCCTGAGGTCCAAAAAGTCGGCGGACCCTGGTCTCAGCCCATGTGTGCTGTGTATTGTTCCTGCGTTATCTCATCAAGGTCGTCACGCTGCCAAATGTTCTGACAGACCATGGGGATGCTGTGACAGTCGTAAACCGGTCATAAATCCCCTTTTTCAACGCTGTTGTAATGTCAAGCAGTCACTAAACGAACTGCTGGACGTCGAGAACACCCTGAACTGCCTTTCTTCCTTTTTTGTGCAAATTCCAGATTATATATAAAACGATCACAAAGCCATATTGGGAATAACGCTTACCAGAAAATCATTGCCAAGGTGGTAATTCCCCACACCGTAGTTGTATGTTAGCTCGGCGACGAAGTGGCCATCTTCCGGTCCGTAGCCGACCATGGTTTTACTCCATTTGCCATCATAGGGACTAAAAACATATTCATCTTAATTTGCTTACAGGTACAGCATCACAACTAGAAACATCTGTTACGGAGGTGGTATATTCAGCAGCTTCTGACCAGTTCTGGACAACCGGTAGCAGAAATTTTGAGTAGTTCGGAGAACCAGCAAATACAACTTTTTCACTGGATATTTTACAGTGCCCTTCCCCTGCCATGCCCACCAAGCCACAGCCACAGAACCAGTAGTAAAATAATTTGAATCCCACCACTGATCTGTTATGCTTTCCCCTTCCCTCCTGTTGTGGTCTGCCGGTGTCCTGCGAAGCTGGCAGCAGAGGTGTTGTCATGCCCTAGTTGGAATCTGATTCCGAGGGAGAGGTGGAACATCTGACAGGGAGTGGGAGTGTGGCTCCGGTGGCTGTGGAGGAAACTGGGAAAGGGCACAGGCCAGCTGGGCATTCAGAGGAAGACCCAGGCCCACCCCCTCTCCATCATAGGGCACGCAGGAAGGAACAGAAAAGGGAGCAACATGGTTTACAGGGGAGGAAAGGGCCCTGATCCCCTTCATGGGCTGCAGCTGGGAAGACTGTTTAAAACGGCAAAGTTGCTGGAAGCAAAGCGTGCATTATCTTTGTTGAGGCTTATCTGGGTTTTGGCATCCTCCCAACTGGGTGTGCCTCGTTATCTTTGGGAAGTCTGCAAGTTATTATCGTGGTCTGTCGTGTTAATTACTTCAGCATGGTTTGTGTTGTTTTTTTATTACTAATTTATCTGTACTTTGGGTTTGGACTGCATTTCTTCCCTTTGTAGACTGTTTTTGGAAGAGTTTGATCTTCCACCGAGGATAATTGGACATTGTGGGACAAGTTGGAGGTATTAAAGGGAATTTATCTGTTTTGGTGACTTTGTTATTTTTGTGCCATGCCCCAGGTCATGACAGTCAGACAGTGGGGAAGAACATGGGCCAATCCTGGAATCTGGGGAGGGCTCAGACGAGAGATCTGCATCTGACACAGAAATGGGGCCAAGGCCATCTGGAAGTTATGTCCTGAGCCCGGAGCCTCCAGAATCTGACATCAGCGAGACAGAGGAACAAGGGGAGCCTGTTCCCAGTGTGCGCTTGCGCAGAGCTGCCAGAAGGCAAGAACAGTTAAGACAAAAGGGGCGACTTGGGAGTAAGGCTTGGAGGTGATTGGCCCCTCCCATAAGACATAAAGGAGGAGCAAAGGGACAGGAGCCTTTGCAGGAAGCAACTTTGTTCGTACTGGTTAGTTTAAACTCTGAAGCTCCGTGTTGACTCTGTGTTCCGCGTTTGGCCTTGTAGTACAGCTAATTGGCAATTTAGTCATTGGCACCATTTCAAGGGAGATAAAGGTGGCTGCTTATCAACCTTATCCCAAAAGACTATGGCAGACTATTCACAAACTGTTTGGGACTCATTACAGGTTGTGAATGCATATAATTCACAGCCGGTGAAATAATAAAAACAAGGTTTTGGGGAACAGCGTGTGATTGTTACTGCCTCAGGAAGCCTTGATCAGAACATCTTGGAACAGCCTGGAGGGTACAGGTAGGCCTCGACTTATCACCACAGTTGGAACCAGAATTTCCACTGCTAAACGAGGCAGTTATTAAATGAGACACCACAGTCTGTAAACCCTCCAAATCCAGATAGTTTCTTTGATTAAGAGTAATCGGGATGAAACCTACATACCCGTTGCAGGTGGCCTTGCAACCTTCTTCAAATTCTTCATGCCTCAGGACCTGTTGGTTCAAACCCACATTAAACTGGTCAGTAAACAAAGCGACAGAATCAAGATCTGGTGAAGTATTAGTACCGCTTTATAAAGCCTCAGTGAGGTCACATCTGGAATCCTGCATCCAGTTTTGGGTGCAGCCAGCTTATGACCACCATTGAGCACTCAAATTTATGTTGTTAAGTGAGACAGTTGTGAAGGGAGTTTGGCCCCATTCTATGACCTTTCTTGCCACCATTGTTAAGTGAATCACTGCAGTTCTTAAGTTAGGAATGCGGTTGTTAAGTGAATCTGGCTTTCTCCATGGACTTGGCTTGCCAGGTTGCAAAAGGGGATCACATGATCACAGCGACGGTCATAAATATGAAGCAGTTGGCAAGTGTGAATTTTGATCAGGTGACCATGGGGATGCTACAACGGTTGTAAGTGTGAAAAAAAGATCATAAGTCACTGTTTTCAGTGCTATTGTAATTTTGAACGGTCACTAAATGAAGGGTTGTAAGTTGCGGACTCCCTGTACATGGACTACGGTCTTATTTAGTGCATAGAAAATAATTTAAATGTAAATCTTTAAAGTTAAAGGTTATGATTGGCGAAAGCAAACGTTAGCCAAGGAAACTTGGATGCAACAAGTCACCACCACGAGCAGCTGTGGGACACTCTGACCACTGCATGGTTCACCTTGTACCTGCCTACAGACAAAGACTTAAAACCATTAAACCAACAATTAAATCAGTGAAGACTTGGTTGGATGAGGCAAAGCTGAAACTCCAGGCCTGCCTTGATTGCACTGATTGGAATGTTTTTGAAGATGCCTCTGCAGACCTAGATGAGCTCACAGATACTGTAACATCATATGTTAGCTTCTGCGAAGACTTACGTGTACCAACAAGGAACCTGCAAATATATATATTAACAATAAACCTTGGTTCACAGCTAACTTAAGCAGCTACGTTGTTCCAAAGAGAAGTTTGCTGATGACACAACAGTGATTGGTCTCATTCGAGACAACGATGAACCTGCATACAGACAGGGAGGTTATAGAATCTGCATACAGACAGGGAGGTTATACAACTTGCCTTGTAGTGTAACCGGAACAATCTGGAACTGAACACACTCAAAACCGTAGAAATGGTGGCAGACTTTAGAAGAAACCCTCCTATACTACCACCTCTTACAACACTAGACAACACCGTATCAACAGTAGAGACCTTCACATTTCTAGGTTCTACTATATCACATGACCTAAAATGGACACCTAACATCAAAAACATCATCAAAAAAGCCCAACAAAGAATGTTCTTTCTGCACCAATTCAGAAAGCTCAAATTGCCCAAGGAGCTAATACAGTTCTACAGAGGAATGATTTGAGTCTTTCCATCTGCACCTCTCTAACTGTCTGGTTGGGTTCGGCAACCCAATAGGACAGACACAGACTCCAGAGGATAATTAGGACTGCAGAAAAGACAATTACTACCTACCTGCCTTCCATCGAGGACCTGTCTACTGCATGAGTCAAAAAGAGGGCTGTGAAAATATCTACAGACCCCTCACATCCTGGACATAAACTGTTTCAACTCCTACCCTCAAAACGACGCTATAGAGCTCTGAACACCAGAAGAACTAGACACGAGGACAGATTTTCCCCGAATCGCCATCACTCTGCTAAACAAATAATTCCCTCAACATTGTCCAAATATTTACAAAGTCAACTATTACTATTAATCTGCTCATCACTCCTTTTCACTCCTCCCCTCCCACTTATGACTGTATGACTAACTTTGTCGCTTGTATCTTTACCATTTTTATTGACTGTTTCCTAGTATGATTTGTTTGCTTATTGTACCGTATGACTATCATTAAGTGTTGCACCTAATGATTCTTGACTTTTGATGACTGTATCTTTTCTTTTTATGTACACTGAGAGCATTTGCACCAAGACAAATTCCTTGGGTGTCCAATCACACTTGGCCAATAAAGAGTTCTATATCCTATTCTATTTAAGTCTACTCAATGACTTTAGATAATTAGCTCCATCCTTCCAAGAGGTGGGGAAACCCAGAACAACTAGACACAAGGACAGTTTTGTCCCAAATGCCATCACTCTGCTAAACAAATAATTCCCTCAACACTGTCCAACTATTTACTAAGTATACTCTACTATTGCTATTAATCTTCTCATCACTCCTTATCACCCATCCCCTCCCACTTGTAAGACTGTAACTTTGTTGCTTGTATCCTTATGATTTATATTGACTGTTTCCTAGTATGATTTGATTGCTTATTATTGTACCCTATGACTATTATTAAGTGTTGTACCTTATGATTCTTGATTCTTAATCAATGTACCTTTCCTTTATGTACACTGAGAGTATTTACACCAGGACAAATTCCTTGTGTGTCCAATCACACTTGGCCAATAAAGAATTCTATTCTATCTATTTTAGCAGTAGATTATTGGCCGCTCTAGGGAATCAATTTTCGGTGGACTTCCGCCTCAGGGTGCCTCTAGTGATGACGTCATCTCTTCGGTTCCAAGCCCTCCGGGTTTTCCCGGGTCTCTCTGACCGCCTCCTCCACAGCAGCCTACTTACACGCATGCCCAGTAGTTCTCGGTAAAAACGGATGGTCTGAGCTCGGTCGCCGACTTTGAAGACAAAATGTAATGCGCGTCTTGCCTTCATTTTCTTCTCTCAGAAGATCACGAGTTCTTGGATTGTCTATTTTATTTTGTCGCGGCGTGTCGCCGTCTGATAACGTCACAGACAACATAGACGGAGCTCCGTCTCCACGCAGACTCAGTCTTCCGCTACAGAAAATTCCCTCCTCCACCAATTGAAAACCACAGCCAATAGGAACGGCTATTTCTAACCGGAACCTCCTAGACGCTCTATATTATTTCCTCTATGGCTGAAGCGAACTATTTTGATTCGAGACGGCTATCAGGCACCTTGACATAGAAATCTCGCGAGACTCTCACATCTTTGACTATTTCCGCCCGTGAGCAAGATGGCATCCTTCTTCAGGCACGCATGGGCTCCTCTACTGTTCACGCCGTGTCGAATTAGCGTTGGGAGCCGTCGCGGCATTCGCGGTCTAAGAAGGAAACCTCTCCGCGTGCTTCCTTCGGTTGCGGAGACGCAGGAGAAGCAACGGATCGTCCCCAGCAAAATTAAGGCCAGTTACATCCCAAAAGCGCCCCCAAAGGAGCGCCAACCGGAACCGGAACCGGAACCCAAAGAGGCGGAGCTGCGTTATGAGCGAGCCGGACCCAACGAAAAGAGACTGAGGTAATTTCGTTCGCGCAAAGCATCCTGGTTGTTGTAGTGCGGGCTCCTCGGAGAAGTGAACGGAACTGGAAGGAGCGAACCACAATTCCCAGCGTCCTTCGGGAAGGAAAGCCGGGAGTCACGGATTTTGACTTCCCGCAACGCTTTCTGGGAATTGTAGTTTTGAGGCGAAAAAAACTTACATTTTTATTTTTTGGCTGAAAAATCCGCCGGGGATATTCGTTTTCCTCCGTTTCTTTCCTTCTTTCCCCCATCCCGCTGTCGTAGCTGACGTATTGGACTCCAATTCCTGATTTCCATCAGTGCCCATCACTCCTCAGCCAGCAGCACCAGTGATGTTGAAGTACATCCCTTGCTGGCCTGTAATGGTGGGAGTTGTAGTCCATTTGATATAAAGTAAACCGTCTGAGAAAATCCCCCTTCCCCCGCTTTATTCGCCTTATATGTGAAATATTTTAGGCTTGTATGTGCAATTGGTGCATTATGATTTAAATGTGCGACTACCCCACTCCACCCCTAAACAAATCAGGCCAAAATCAGAAAGGAAACTTAAGGGCTGTCTTACTTTGCAGTGGAAATGTTACTCAGTAAGTTGAGGATTATCTCTAAAATAGATACAGTAGATGTAGGAAGGTAGGTAGAGAGACACACACATTATAGAGATGGAAGGCATGGATGGATATGATGGATGATACAGATGATATAGATAGATGATATAGTAAGTAGGTAGGTAGATGATAGATAGAGAGATAGATAGATAGAGAGATAGATATTGACGGATAAATGATAGAAAGAGCTAGAGAGCTAGATAGATGATGTACATACATATAAATTAGAAGTTGATCGATGATAGGTATAGACAGAGATAAGATAGATGATGGATGGATGGTAGGTAGGCAAAGATAGATAGATACAGACACATGATAGAGATGGATATGGATAGATGGATATGGATTCATAAATGTGATAGATGATATAGATATGATTGATAGATAAAATTGATAGATATTGATGACTAGATGATAGAAATAGCTAGAGAACTAGATAGATTAAAGATAGCAAGATAAAAGATAGACAGTCATATAAAATGAGACAGGTGGATGGATGGAAGATATACATATATAAAATGAGATAGGTAGATGGATCATGGATGGATGGAAGACAGACAGGCAGACAGACATATCTAAAAGATAAAGGTAATCAAGAGTTGGAAGAGACCTTGTAGGTCATCGAGTCCAACCCCATCACCCAAGTGGGAGATCCTACACCATTTCTGACAGATGGGACTCCAATCTCTTCTTGAAAGTCTGAAGTCTCAACTTCTGAAGGCAACTTCTGTTCCATGGGTTGATTGTTCTCACTGTCAGAAAGTTTCTCCTTATTTCCAAGCTGAATCTCTCCTTGTTCAGTTTCTATCCATTATTCCTTGTCTGGCCTTTGGGTGGCTTGGAAAATAGCTTGACCCCTTCCTCCTCTCTGGGGTAGCCCCTCAAATGTTGGAAGACTGCTATCCTGTCTTCCCTGGTCCTTCTCTTCCCTAGACTAGCCATGCCCAGTTCCTGTAACCGTTAATATAAATGAGAGAGGTGGATGGATGGATGGATGGAAGACAGACAGACATATATAAATGAGATAGGTGGATGGATGTATGGAAGATAGATAGACAGAGACAAAGATTAGATCGAGGAAGCCCAGTGTGATACCCTGTTCCTTTCTTTCGCTCTTTTTTTTTTCCCAACAGGAATTTGGTGACCCTGGCTAAGTCCAGGGCGTTCCGCGAGAAGCACGGGAGAATTCTGCTGGAAGGCCGGAGGCTCATTTCGGATGCTTTGGAGGCGGGAGCTATTCCGCAGATGATCTTCTTTAGCTTAATGGAGAATCTGAAGCTGCTGCCAGCGGCCAAACTCAAACGGGCCACCCTCGTCAAAGTGAAATACAATGACATCAAGATGTGGTCGGACGTCATCACTCCGCAGGGGTTGATCGGTAAGTTCTGGTAGAAATCGGAGGGCTTCAGGCTTAGCTATTTAGGTTTTTTTTTTATCCTGCCTTTATGACTTCGTAAGTAACTTGAAGCAGGGAACATATCAAATATTCCTTTCTCCTCTTGTTTTCCTCATCACAACAGCCCTGCGAGGTGGGTTGGGCTTGAGGCAGGGGCTGGCCCAAAGCCACACCAGCTGGCTTTCATGCCTGAGGCAGGACTAGAACTCACCATCTCCTGATGATTGGCCCTAAAGTCACCCAGCTGGCTTTCATGCCTGAGGCAGGACTAGGATTCAATCTACGATACCAATGATCGGCCTGTAGTCACCCAGCCAGCTTTCGTATCTAAAGTGAAACTAGAATTCACAGTCTCCTAGTGTTTGACCCAAAGTCACCCAACCGACTGTACTGCCTAAGATGGGACTCCCTGTCACCCGGCGATTGGCAAAAAGTCAGCTTTCGTACCTTAGGCAGGACTAGAACTCACCCTCTCCTGGTGATTGGGCCAAAGTCACCCAGCGTCCTTTCATGCCTAATGCGGGACTAGAACTCACCCTCTCCTGGTGATTGGGCCAAAGTCAACCAGCTTGCTTTCATGCCTAAGGTAGGATTAGAACTCACTGTCCCCTGGGGAGGCGCCCAAAGTCATCCAGCTTTCAAGCCTAAGGCGGGACTAGAATTCACCACCTCCTAGTGATTGGCCCAAAGTCACCCAGCCAGCTTTTGTACCTAAAGTGTAACTAGAATTCACAGTCTCCTAGTGTTTGACCCGAAGTCACCCAACCGAGTTTCCCACTTAAGATGGGACTAGAACTCCATGTCACCCAGCGATTGGCCCAAAGTCAGCTTTCGTACCTTAGGCGGGACTCGAACTCACCTTCTCCTGGTTTCAAAGCCAAGCGCCTTAAATTCTCCAAGCTGACTCAGCGTGTGGTTTGTCCCGGCTTTAGCAGCCACGCTGAGTAAGATCTCATGGGAACCGGCTCTGAGTAAAGTTTTTGGTCCTTTCTTGGTGTTTTTCCTTGTTGAGCAATCCTTCTGCTCTTTCCAAAGCGGCGCGTATATAAATCGCTCGTCAGCTGGCTGCTTTCCAAGGCTCCTAAAAACAAAAACAAAAAAATTCTTGCAGATGTTTCTCACCTTCTCACGTCTCTCCGTTGCTGTTTTTGGCATCCAAGGTTGCTCGCAGCGGTGGGAGGCCTCTGCTCAATCTCTTTGGGGATTTTTCCTCACCGCGAGATTTTTGCAGGATGAAGCTCGGGTGGAAGTTTGCGGCTTTTCAAGAAGGGACATGCCGTTGTTTAGCTCTCGTTTTGGGGATGGCGAAAAGACATTTTTGAACTGTTGGGAGTGAAAGAGAGAGAGAAGGAGGTAGAGACAGAGGGAGGGAGGGAGGGAGAGAGAGAGAGAGAAAGAGAGAGAGAGAGAAAGTTTTAAAGCCTTTTTTGGGCCCTCTTCTTTTGCCTTGCTGGGCTCCCCCACAGGATGGATTTGATTTCAGTCAAACTGATTTCAATCACGATTTGAATCCCTAGTAAAAAGGCTTGATTTGAATCCACGCGGTTTAAAGGAAAACGTGGAAAAGCGAAGGTGGATTTGAACTCAGGCCTTCTATTCCTGGGCCAGCACTTTTTAAGTACAGGTAGTCCTTGACTTCCAACCTTTCGTTTAGCGCCTGCTCAACGTTACAACGCCAGTTGAAAATAGCGACTGAGGACCGTTTTTCACACGTACGAACGTTGCAGCATCCGAATGGTCACATGATCAAAATTCGGACACTCGGCAACTGGTACCCTGTTTCCCCAAAAATATGACCTACCCTGAAAGTACGTCCTAGCTTGATTTTTACACGTGTGCCCAATATAAGCCCTATCCCCCCAAAAATAAGCCCTAATTAAGATCCTGCCCACTCCAGAGTGCACGGGTAGAAATTAAGGTAGGGTGGGAATGGAAAGGCGGTGGAGCTGCCCTACTACTTACCTTTGGATAGTTGTAGCCAGGCCTCGCACACTCCGACACCTGCCTTGTTGGCCCATTTCTTCTGCAGCTGGAAAGGCTTTGCTGAAGGCCTCTGGAGCTGATTAGAAAGCTGTGGGTCAATCCAACCTCTGTTATCGGCTGCAGAGGCTTCGGGAAAGCCTTGCTGGCTGCAGAAGAAATTGCTGAAGGCCTCTGACCGCAAAAAGGAGGCCAGGAGCGACGCACGCAAGTGAGGTTAGTCAGTGGATGACGTCCCCCGAAAATAAGACCTGGTGCCTGTTAGGAATATAAGTCCACCTAACGGGTATTTGGGTTAGAAATATATAAACCAGGATAGACATTTTAAAACTGTCTCTTTAAGAGCATGCTAAAAACTGCAATTGGGTGTGGTTACTCAAGCGGCCATAAGATGGAGCCAGAAACCTGGGTTGTTTTAGTCTTAGTCTCAGAAGAGAGTCTGTCTGAGTGAGTATCTCTGTTTCCTTCTGTTGGAAAGTGGTGCTGTTGCTCCATTTCTTCTAATTGACTGATATTACTGGATTTAATGTAAGTGTGATACTGAACTGTTTTTGACACTGGAATTTGATATTTGGATTATCCCTGGATTGAAAAACTGACTGATTTAACTTGTGAATGACTTTGGATTGCTTATTTTGGACTTTGCTTAAACCTTTCTGGAAGTAAAAACTTACATTTACTGTACAGTGTATCTGTGTGCTGTGTGTGGATTATTCAAACACTCCTCTCAAATACGTCTCCCTGTATGCGCTCATTCTCCTAACGGGGAATTACCTCAACAGTGCCTTATTTTTTTTGGGTGGCAAAAAATTATAAGACAGGGTCTTATTTTGGGCGGGAAACACAGTATATATCTGTCTCAACAAAAGCGAATAAACGCCCTATAATTGGTTCTCAGCGGGGGAAAAAAAGATTTAAAAAGAGATTTTAATAGATTATAACGCACGGAGATCGCACTCCCAGCCAATCATCCCCTGCCTCTCTTGGTTTCTTGCAGGAATTTTCACCATGCCCCATCACACCAAAATGACCTACCCCGAAATCCCGCAGGAAGACGCCCTGCCCCTCACCCTCATCTGCGACAACATTCGGGACCCCGGGAATCTGGGTACCATCCTCAGATCGGCGGCGGGAGCCGGCTGCTGCAGTGTGTTGCTTGTCAAAGGTGAGGAGCGGGACCGCTGGGCCTGGGTGGGTGGGGAGAAGTGGGCTGGATTCGATCTCGGCTCTTCCTCCACGGGGTGGGGAGGGGAAATTGGCAGGATCCGGCGGGAGGGGGTGTTGGATCATTTCTGGCAAAAGTCTGGACTCTTGCTTGGCAATTTTATGGGGGGGTGTTTTTGCCTGTATTAAGATGGGTGGACTTCCATTCCCAGAATCCCCCAGCTAGCATACTTTAAGAGGGATGGACTTCACTCCCAAAATTTTCCAGCCTGCATGCTTTAAAAGGGTAGACTTCCACTCCCAGAATCCCCCAGCCAGCATTCTTTAAGAGGGTGGACTTCCCCTCCCAGAATCCCCCAGCCAGGATGCTTTAAGAGGGGAGGACTTCCACTCCCAGAATCCCCCAGTCAGCCTGCTTTCAGAGGGATGGGCTTCCACTCCCAGAATGCCCCAGCCAGCATTCTTTAAGAGGGGTGGACTTCCCCTCCCAGAATCCCCCAGCCAGCCTGCTTTAAGAGGGGAGGACTTCCACTCCCAGAATCCCCCAGCCAGGATTCTTTAAGAGGGGTGGACTTCCACTCCCAGAATCCCCCAGCCAGGATGCTTTAAGATGAATGTACCCTGTAGCTTCCTGGGGAATTCTGGGAGTGGAAGTCCACCCATCTCACAGTTGCCCAGGCAGAGAAGCATCGCCGACACCTTCTTCTTCCTCGCCTTCTTCCCGCAGGCTGCGTTGATGCCTGGGAGCCCAAAGTCCTTCGGGCAGGGATGGGAGCCCATTTCCGGATCCCCATTCTTTCCAACTTGGAGTGGGACCTCGTGCCCAACTACCTGCCCACCGAAAGCTGCATCCACGTGGCCGAGAGCTGCCACGAGAGACCCCCAGAAGAGGCCAAACGGGCTTCGCCAACCCAGGCTGCTCGCAGTGGCAAGACCCCCAAATCCTCTAACCGGACGTCCCAGCCGCCCCGCTTCAAGGGGAGCCAGGAGGAGGAGGAGGAGGAGGAAGAAGAACCCAATTTGCTGCAAGTCCAGCCTTATTACAAGCCGTGGATGGAGGCTTCCGTGGCCGTCGTGGTCGGCGGCGAGACCCACGGCGTGAGTCCCGAAGCCAAGCAGCTGGCGCAGAGGAGCGGCGGGAAGCAGTTGGCCATCCCCGTGGTCCCCGGCGTGGAGAGTTTGAATTCGGCCATGGCTGCTAGCATCCTCCTTTTCGAAGCCAAGAGACAGCGGCTGGTCAAGGAAGGCAGTGCTTCCAGGCTCCGGTTAAAACCATGAGGACTAGCCTCCCCCGGAATCTCGCCCTTTTTTTATTTTGAAAGCCAAGGAAGGGCTCTACGTGTGGCGGGGCTGGTCGCCGTCTCCCTTTCAGCCTCTGCTACTTTTTTTGGGGGGTGAGGAAGGTCAGAGGGGAAGGTGAAAAAGTCAAGATGGACGGTGGTGCCGTTAGGTCACGAAACCCACCCATTCCCCCCCTTTTTTTTTAAGAAGGGCAAGGATTTGAACACGCAAAGCTGAGATGGCCCGTTTGACTTTTTGGGACACGCAGGTAAACGCACACACCACAGATCACACACACACACACACACACACACACACGTACAAGTCTCTCTTTCTTTCTCTCATTTCTTTCTCTCATTTCTCTCATTTCTCTCTCATCTCTCTCTCATCTCTCTCTTTCTCATCTTTCTCTCATCTCTTTCTCTGTTTCTCATCTCTCGTTCCCCCTTTCTCCCTCTCTCTCTCTCTCTCTCTCTCTCAGACACACACACACACACGCACACACCAGTGTCTCTTTCTTTCTCTCTCATTCTCTCATTTCTCTCTCATCTCTATCTCATCTCTTTCTCTGTTTCTCATCTCTCTTTCCCCCTTTCTCCTCTCTCTCTCTCTCTCTCTCTCAGACACACACACACACCAGTCTCTCTTTCTTTCTCTCATTTCTTTCTCATTTCTCTCTCATGTTTCATTTTCTCATCTCTCTCTCATTTCTCTCATTTCTCTCTCATCTCTGTCTCATCTCTCTCTTTCTCCTCTTTCATCTCTTTCTCTGTTTCTCATCTTTGTTTTTCATCTCTCGTTCCCCCTTTCTCCCTCTCTCTCTCTCTCTCTTAGACACATACACACACACACACCAGTGTCTCTTTCTCTCTAATTTCTCTCTCATCTCTATCTCATCTCTCTCTTTCTCCTCTTTCATCTCTTTCTCTGTTTCTCATCTCTCTTTCTCCCACCCCTCTCTCTCTCTTAGACACACACACACACCAGTCTCTCTTTCTTTCTCTCTCATTTCTTGCATTTCTCTCTCATGTTTCATTTTCTCATCTCTCTCTCATTTCTCTCTCATTTCTCTCTCATTTCTCTCTCATCTCTGTCTCATCTCTCTCTTTCTCCTCTTTCATCTCTTTCTCTGTTTCTCATCTCTCTTTCTCCCTCTCTCTCCCTCTCTCTCTCTCTTAGACACACACACACACACACACCAGTCTCTTCCCCTCTGACTAAACGGGACAATCGTTGGCAGCCCCGCGAGGCGAGAAGAGATGGAAGATGTTGGGGGAAAAAAGGGATTGTGCAGTGGCGGCTCAAGGATCTGCACATTTCCTTGCCGAATTCGAGAAGAGATCGGGTGCGGTTTCCTCATGCAGCTAGTCCTCAACGACCTTCGTTGAGTCGCCGTCTTGGTTATAAGTCACCACGGGCATCACGCATCGATCGAGACGTGCTGTGGCTCCACGGAAGGTTCTAGATTTCAATAAAAAATGTTTTTTTGAGTCCAAAAAGCGGCTCCCGGATTTAAAACGCTCGTGGCAACTGGCCACCCGGATGGATTTCTTCCTGTGGTTAAAAGGCCCACAGGAACTTAGCAGGTTGGGAGAACTTTGAATCTCCTTGAGGAGTTAACTCCTTCCAGAATAGCTTGAGTTGGAAGGGATCTTCGAGGTCTTCTAGCCCAACCCCTTACTCAAGCAGGAAACTGCACCACTTCAGAGCAATGCCTGTTCAATCTCTTTGGAAACCTCCCGTAATGGCGCACCGACAACTTCTAGAGGCAAGCCCGAAGTTCCACTGATTATAGGGAGTCCTCAGCTTACGACCACAGTCGAGGCCACTAAGGAAGTTTCTCCTTAGTTCCAGGTTGCTTCTCTCCTTGGTTAGTTCCCATCCGTTGCTTCTTGTCCTTTCGGTGTTTTGGAGAAGAGATTGACCCCTTCCTCTTCTTTGTGGCAGCCCCTCACATATTGGAGGACTGCTATCATTTCTCCCGTAATCCGTCTTTTTTTTTTAAACTAAACTGGCAGCTGCGGAATTTTTTCCCCCCAACGGTTCGCATTTTTTGCCCTCATTATTTTTCTTTTTCTTCTTCTTCTCCTCCTCCTCCTCCTCCTCCTCCTCCTCCGCCTCCTCCTCCTCCTCCTCCTCCTCTCTTCTTTCTTCTTTCTTCTTTTTCCTTCTTCCTCCTCCTCCTCCTTCCTCCTCCTCCTCCTTCCTCCACCTCCTCCTTCCTCCACCTCCTCCTCTTCCTCTTCCTCCTCCTCCTCTTTTTCTTCTTCTTCTTTCTTCTTTTTCCTTCTTCCTCCTCCTCCTCCTTCCTCCACCTCCTCCTCTTCCTCTTCCTCCTCCTCTACTTCTATTTCTTCCTCCTCCTCCTCCTCTTCTTCTTCTTCCTTCTCCTCCTTCCTCCTCCTCCTTCCTCTTCCCTCTTCCTCCTCCTCCTCCTTCCTCCTCCTCCTCTTCCTCTTCCTCCTCCTCTACTTCTATTTCTTCCTCCTCCTCCTCCTCTTCTTCTTCTTCCTCCTCCTCTTCCTCCTCCTTCCTCCTCCTCCTTCCTCTTCCCTCTTCCTCTTCCTCCTCCTCCTCCTCTTCTTTTGTTTGGTTCAGACCGCCGAGCTGGCAAAAACAAACCTTTGCCAACATGCACAAAAATATCCAGATCCTTCTGTGTGTTTTTTATTTTTTTGTTCCCCTCGCCGAAAAAGTTTATATTGTGCGGCATAAAATTCTCCGGCCCTGTGAAAAACCACAGGGTGACATCACTTCTTCCCTTTGATCCTGGGCCAAAAAGTCGGACAGGCTCTCTTTACTCCCAAATTTGGCTGTGTTTGTTCAGGAGGGGCTTGGCTCGCTCCCTTCGGATATTTTTTTTAAAAAAAGTATTTTCCCCTTGTATTGAACTGCCTTTGCAGGGCTCCTGAGTTCTTTCTGTCGTAAGTTTAGGAAAGAAAACTCTTTTCTTTTTGGCCTGAATGTGTGATCTCCATGCATTAAAATCTCTTAAAATCTCTTTGGGAATCTTTGGTTTCCGCTGAAAACCAATTATAGGGTGTTTATTCGCTTTTCTTGAGATAGATGTATATTGTGTTTCCCCACCAAAATAAGACCCTGTCATTCATTCATATATATATATATATATATATATATATATATATAATATATATAATATATAATATATATATATATATTTTGTGCCACCAAAAATGGCACCAGGTCTTATTTTGGGGGGATGTCATCCACTGACTAACCTCACTTGCGCGCGTTGCCCCCGGCCTCCTTTTCGTGGTCGAGGCCTTCAGGAACTAATTCTTCTGAGGCCAGCAAGGCTTTCCTGAAGGGCTCTGCAGCTGATAACAGAGCTCAGGATCAATCCAGAGCTTGTTCTCAGCTCCAGAGGCCTTCAGGAAAGCCTTGCCAGCCTTGCCGGCTGCAGAAGAAATGGACCGGGAAGGCAGGTGTTGTGGGGTACGAGGCCTGGCTACACCTGTCCAAAGGTTACTGTCCACCCCACCAGCTTAATTTTTACCCATCTACTCTGAAGTGGGCGGGATCTTAATTAGGGCTTATTTTGGGGTTAGGGCTTGGGCACATGTGTAAACAATCAAGCTAGGTCTTACTTTCAGGGTAGGTCGTATATTCAGGGAAACAGTACCTAAATAATTTCCGGTTTTGTCTAAGTTATCTGCAAGGCTATTTATATACAGGTAGTCCTTGATTTCCGACGGCAATTGAGACAGGTGTTAAGTGAATTTTGCCCTATTTTACGACTTTTCTTGTCGCCGTTGTTAAGAGAATCGCTGTAGTTGTTAAATGAGTCACACAGTTGTTAAGTGAATCAGGCCTCCCCATGGACTCTGCAAGTCAGAAGGTCGCAAAACGGGGATCATGTTGACACCGAAACATTCAAGCCTATAAAGGGAGTCCTCAACTTACGACCACAATTGAGCTCAAAGTTTCATGTTGCTAAGCGAGATGGGTGTTAAGGGACTTTTGCCCCATTTTATGACCTTTCTGGACACCTTCGTCAAGGCAATTGCTGCCATTGTTAAATGAGTCACATGGTCGTTAAGTGGATCCAGCTTCCCCACTGATATTTGCTTGTCAGATGGTCGTAAAATCCCAGGACAATGCAGCTGTCATAAATACAAGTCAGATGCCAAGCTTCCGAATTTGCATCACATAATCGTGGGGATTTCGCGACGGTTGTAAGTGTGAAAATGTTGTCTTTTTTTTTCAGGGCTGTTTCAACTTTGAATGGCCACTAAATGAACTGTTGTAAGTTGAGGAGTCTTTACTCAGAAGGGTGCCAAGGAATGAACTTTCCATGCAGCTTGTCTGTTCTCACCCAAACCCTTGTCCAATAAAACAAACACGAAACAAAGGGAACAGAAACCTTTTAATGATTCTTACGAATCCCCATTTAAAAGGCTGCTGCACACTAATTCACTTTGATAAGCCAGAGCCTCACCAAAACTGTGCAAGGCTGCCAAGAATAACAGATAAGGTTGCCTAGAAATATTTTACAACACAAGAGTCTTCAAATACCAACAAGATACTGCAATGTCCACGAGGCTCGAGTTTCAGAACGTCTTTGCTTCCTGCAAAGAACGTCCGATTCACAGCTGGCTTTCTTGAAGGAGGGGCCATTACCTTGCAGCCTTACTCCCAAGTCGCCCGTGCTGCTGCAGCTGCTCTTTCCTGAGAACAGCCCTGCGCATATGCGCACTTGGCACAGGCTCCTCTGGAACCTCCTCATCGCTGCTGCCAGCCCCCACAATCTCTCAAGGCAGCAGTCCACTCCCTGATGGTCCTGGCCCCTCATCTGAGTCCTCGCTCTCCTCAGCCGTCCTCACTTACTAACCACAACATTGTCAGAGAATATAACATCACATCCCTTTGTTTGCTCTGGAGATAGTCCTCGATTTACTATCCCAATTGGATCTAGAATTCCCGTTGCTAAGCGAGGCAGGGGTTAAGTGACTCATGCTCAATATTAGGGCCTTTCACAGACTGCACAAGGTTGTTTATCAATACAGCTAGTCCTTGACTTACAACAGTCCTCTTAGTGATCGAGGTTCCAGCGGCACTGGAAAAAGTGACAAGACCGTTTTTTCATACTTAACCATCATTGCAGCGTTCCCCACGATCATGTGATCAAAATTCAGACAATCGGCAACTGGTTTCATATTTACGTCCATTGCAGTGTCCGGGGGGGGGGGTTGTCACGTGATCCACTTTTGAGACCTTCTGACAAGCAAAGCCAAGGGATAACCCAGATTCACTTAACAACCAGGTTACTCATTTAACAACTGCAGTGATTCACTTAACAACGGTGCCGAAAAGAGTCGTAAAATGGGGCAAAACTCGCTTTTAACACTTTTCTCACTGAGCAAGTCAAGTCCATGTAAGTCGAGGACTCGTCTGTGGTAGAATTCTGGAAGCAGATTCTGTATCTGTGGTTTTCAAGCTTGGCCACTTTAAGCCGTGAGGACTTTAGTTCCCAGAATTCCCCACTCTTAAAGTGGCCAGATTTGAGAAACACAGTTTTATTTACCATTATTTTTATTCACCTTTTATTTAGATTGGACTGCCATCTGTCAGAAATGGTGTAGGTTCTCCTGCTTGGGTTGGGGGGTTGGACTAGATGACCTACAAGGTCCCTTCCAACTCTGTTAATCTGTAAGACCTATCCATCATTAGTAATTCTTAATTTAAGACCAAAACTGGAAGCGGAATTTCTGTTCTTCGCAAGGGGGTTATTCAATAACTAGTGCTGATTTTATGTCTTTTTTTTTTTTTGCCACGGTTGTTATCTGAATCCAGGCAGTTGTTAAGTGAATCACAGGGTCCTTCAGCAAATCCGGCTTCCCCTACAAATTATTCTTGTCAGAAGCTGGCTGGGAAAGTCACAAATGGCAATCACATTAACCCAGGATGCTTAAGCCATCACACACTTGTTCCCAAACGCCCAAATGTTCATCATATGGCTGTAGGGATGCTATGATGGTCACAAGTGCGAAGACCCATCATAAGCCACCATTTTGGGTGCCATTGTAACTTCAAACATACATGTAATGGGATGGAGCCCATTAAAATGACTCGTGTGATGTTTCGTTGCCGAGATGGGGGCTCATTATATTAATTTTAAATTATTTTAATTTTAATTTTAAATTAATTTTAGTTTTAAATTAATGTTATCAATTTATTATTTGATTATTCTTTTTTAAATTTATTTTATATATGAGGTTTTTATATTCCTGTAAGCTTCCTTGAGTTGCCGTGTGTGAATCTGTGGCAATATAAATTTCCTAAATAAATACACAGTTCCCTCAATTAATGCTTATAAATTTGGGGAGTATCTGAACATCACTATTAATTTGGGGGCACCGTATTATTTAGCCCAGGAAGCTAAATATAAATTATAAATTTTATTAGGTATAGTCTTTAAAAACATTGAACATGGTAGACTTCTTTGACATACATTTTTGTTGTTACATATTATATTAAGTACTCTAAAAGATTTTGTACATTATATACATATATACTCTAAAGGGTACATTTATATACATATATACATTTAATGTGGATCTTTGGTTGTTCGGGTTTTCTCCCGCGTAAGATTCGAAGTATCTAGGCAACGTTTCGATGAAGTCTCATTCATCATCTTCAGGCTTCTGTCTTCGGCTCTTGCTTCTCAGAGTGATGTGAGATTGCAGCTGCTTCTTCCTTTTAACTGCTAGTGGGGGTGGGACTTGATTGGGTGGGGGCTTGGCTGTATTCTGATTGGGTGGGGGTGTGTTCTCATTGGTAGGGGGTTTGGCTGTGTTCTGATTGGTTGGGGTTGGCCGTGTTCTGATTGGTTGGAGGCGTGTTCTGTTCAGGTGGGGGCTTGGTTGTGCACAGGTTAGTCTTAGTTGCTGGGGGATTTGAGTTGGTGAGCTGTGATCTTGCTGTTTGGCTTCGAGTTCGTGGTCCTGCTGCATCTTCATAGTGGGTGTCGGTTTGCTTCGTGTATGGCTCGGAGGGGTTTGAAGTGGGTAGTGATGCAGCTGCCATGCAGCTTCTGGTCCATGGTCGTGTCTCATCTTCTGAGTGGGTGGGAGTCTGTTTTCTACATGGAAGTGTGGTCGTGGCATCTTGTGTGGCTCTCATGGGTGTGGGTCTGGTGTCATTCTTCGTGTTAGGTACTCGTCTGAGAAGCAAGAGCCGAAGACAGAAGCCTGAAGATGATGAATGAGACTTCATCGAAACGTTGCCTAGATACTTCGAATCTTACACGGGAGAAAACCCGAACAACCAAAGATCCATATACATTTAATCTTTATACTTTTTAATTCCTTTCTATTACCTTTCAGGTATATCATATAAACTCTCATATCCTTCCTGCTTCTCCTTTAGTCCTTATTCCATTTTGTGAACCCCTTTTCATTTTCCTCCAATGGTAAAATTTATTCCATATTATATAGTATTCCGACTCATCTTCGTCCTTCATTTTCAATGTCAACCCATCCATTTTGCCGCATTGTAATATCTATCACCGCATCTTCCCTAGGAATTTCTCTAGCTTTCCAGTTTGGGGCAAATATCATTCTTGCCTCCATGATTACGTGGATTATCAGATAGGTATCAACTTTACTATACTTCTCTACCGTGATTCCCAGTAAGAACAACTCAGCTTTGTAGATTATTTTTTGCGCCATCATTTCCTCTAACCACAATCCAATTTAATACCAAAATTCCTGAGCCTTTTTACAGGACCACCATACATGGCAATATGTACCCCCATTCTTTCAGACATTTCCAACAATTAGGTGATTGGTTTCCGTACATTTTGGCCAATCTCACTGGCTATCCACCCCTTTTCAATCCATGAGGTTGTTTTAATTGGGTTTTTTTTTTTGTTTCATTTTAATTTCCAAGCCTGGCATGCAGATATTAACTCTCAAAAAGTTTTAAGGAAAAAAAAACAAAACAAACTCCGAAGCCAACACAGCTGGTTGAGATCAAAGACCCAAGAATAAACCTACATTTCAACCAAGCCATCTTTCCACACTCATCTTGGACTTAAAAAAAAAATTAAAGACACTGGGAAACTGCACGAGGCATTTCCCAGCCTGGTTTCTCCTGAGGTAATTAAAGTGGACTTGAATTGCCTCCAGAAGTTGTGAATTCTCCAAAACTGGAAGTTTTTAAGAAGAGATTGGATAACCATTTGTCTGAAATGGTATATAGGGATTCCTGCCTGAGCAAGGGGTTGGACTAGAAGACCTCCAAGGACCCTTCCGACTCCTATTTTCTGAAAGGCTTCTTCCCAGGTTTTTCTACACACCTAGGCTGAGGTGCCATTTCAAAGAGGAGCGTCTGACAGGAATCCCACCTTTTCTCTCCCTTGAGGGCTTTTAAGTCCTATATATCTGGTTTCACTGCACTCATTTTTCTAAAATGCTTTTGACTTTCCTTTGGGAGGTTTGGAAATGAGGCTGGAGAGCTGCTCCTTGCCAGCAGGTGGCGATGTCTTCACTGTAACACCAGAGACAACCTACCCCCAAACTCCCTGGTATCTGCCTGCCTGCCTGCTTCTACCTACCTACCTACCATCTATATCTGTCCACCTACTACATATCTATTTATCCATATCTACCTATCATCCATCCACCCATCCATCTCGTATCTACCTACCTATCATCTACCTACCTTTTTACCTATAATATCATCTAATAATCTATATCATCGATCTATCGTTCTATATCTTGTCTACATCTATCCATACTACTTACCTATCTATCCATATCTATCATCCATCCCTCTATCTACCTATCTATCATCTAATCTATATCATTCTATTGTTTTAGCTCTATCTACATCTATCCATACTTATCTACTTATCCATATCTATCACTCTATCATCTATCCATCCATGCCTATCATCTATCTAATAATTTATATCATCTTTCTATCATTCTACCTACTCTACATCTAGCCATACTAATCTATTTATCCATATCTACTTAACATCCATCCATCCACCCCATCATCCATCCCTCTATATCTACTTACCTACATCATCTGTCTACATCTATCATCCATCTATCTTATCTACCTGCCTATCATTATCTAATCTATGTCATCTATCATTCAACTGTTCTATCTACATCTATCCATACCTATCAATCTACCTATCATCCATCCATGCATCCCTCTATCATCTATCAGTCTATCTAATCTATCA
The DNA here is from genome assembly GCF_049901715.1 of Pseudonaja textilis. NCBI lineage: Eukaryota > Metazoa > Chordata > Lepidosauria > Squamata > Elapidae > Pseudonaja > Pseudonaja textilis. The sequence continues at coordinate 4,470,093 of NC_141990.1, read as the reverse complement.
TCTATCTATCTGTTATCTATCTGTCTGTCTATCTGTCTGTCTATCTATCTATCTATCTATCTATCTATCTATCTATCTATCTATCTATCTATCTATCTATCTATCTATCTATCTATCTAATCATCTAGCGCAGGGGTCTCCAACCTTGGCTTTAAGACTTGTGGACTTCAATGTATCTATATCATCTATCATCTCTCTCAATCTGTATCTAATCTGTCCCCTGTCCATCCATATCTATATTTTTATCTCTCTATCTGTCTGAGAAATGGTCATAAATCACTTTTTTCACTGCCACTGTCACTTTGAACAGTCAGTAAACAAATGGTTGCTTCCTCTGTGTAACACAGTTCAGGCATTGTTGATAGAAATGCATTCTTCCTGTCCTGCGCACACAAACGCACCCAGCCAAGGGGAGAAATTGCATTTTCCGATGGACATTTGCGAAGTGAGTTTTACCCTGTTTGACGACCTTCCTTGCTGCAGTTGATAAAGGAATGGCTGCAGTGGTTACGTTAACCATACCGTTATTAAGTGAATCTGGCTTCCCCGCGTCGACGTTCCAACTAACAAACTCGAACCCAATAAACTCCAAGACGGGCATTTTCTCCGAGTTCCATTTTATTTAGAGTTGTCCTATTGCCACATCTGGGAAAACCCAAATCCGAGAGTTCTGGGTTTTCCCTTCCCAAGAGAAATCGGGGGGTGGGGGGGGATGAGTCTGCCTATGGAGACGAGGTGGACCAACAGTTGCTTTTGTGGTGTGGAGACAATAACTCAACATCAATAAGATCAAGGAGCTTATAGTGGGCTATAGAAGGAACAGATCAGACATCCAGCCCTGGCTTATCAAGGGAGATTGAATGGAACAAGTGGCCAGTTTTATGTTTCTGGGTGTTACCCTAAAAGAGGACCTGACCTGGGGGTGCTCACATTGCAGCCCTGGTCAAAAAGGCCCAGCAGAGATTAGACTACCTGAGGCTTCTCAGGAAACAACAACTGAATAGAAAACTGCTGGGGACCTTCTACCGCTGCACCATAGAGTAGAGAGTATCTTAACTTACTGCACCTCTGTATGGTTTGCCAGTTGCACCGGGGCAGATAGGACAGCACTCCAGAGGGTTAATGTCATTGCCCAGAGGATCACGGGTTGCCCTCTCCCCTCTTTGGGTTCAAAACATTCTCAAAGATCCATCTCATCCTGGGCACCCCCCCCCCCCTATTTTTGAACTATTACCATCTGGCAGACGGTACAGGACAATAATAATAAAAACAAGGACAAATAAGGTGAAAAACAGCTTCTATCCCAGGGCAGCAGCTCTATTGAATTCTACTGTGTATGGCAGTATTAATGCAATATCAGGGGTTTTTCCATTTAATGTATAGAATGTGAAGGATGTGTGTTTGTGTTTATTTTCATAGTCACTGAAGATGGTATTTAATTCCATTGGACGAGATGCAATGACAATAAAGTAAAATAAATTCAAAGATACATCCCCTGCACTCACCAGTCCATCACATGGCCCAATCAAAATGTTGTCCCAACTGGAGGCATCCCTCCAGACATTCCCCTCTAGGTGCAACCTGTCCTTGAATCTCTGAGAAAAGGATGTTGTTCAGTCTAATCCTCCACCTCTCTATGAAATCCCCCCCTCCCAAATTCCCAGGCACTGAATGTGGCAGCCTCAAAGCTTCTAAGTAAAAAAATGGCTCCCAAGGCTGACACCCCTTAGATTGTGGGTCATGTGACCCCAGGGCACTGTGACTCTCATAAATATCATGTCAGTTGCCAAGTGTCACAACTCAGTTACAGGTTAAAGGTTCCCCTCACACAAACTGTACGTGTTCTTCGTTTCTGGCTCTAGGGGGCGGTGATCATCTCCGTTTCAAAGCCGAAGAGCCAGCGCTGTCCGAAGACGTCTCTGTGGTCATGTGGCCGACGTGACTAAACACCAAAGGCGCACGGAAGGCCGTTCCCTTCCCACCAAAGTGCTCCCTATTTTTCTACTTGCATTTCTTACGTGCTTTTGAAACTGCTAGGCTGGCAGAAGCTGAGACAAGTAACGGGGGCTCGCTCTGTCACGCAGCGCTAGGGGTTCGATCCGCTTGAACTGCGGACCTTTCTGATCGACAAGCTCAGCGTCTTAGCCCCTTAGCTGCGTTAAAAGGTTACACGCAGACAAACAAAAGACTTTGTAGTGTTATAGAATGCAAGCCAGCAAAGCTTGCATCCATGTCCAGGGTTTGTTTAAGCTAATATGCTGGTTAAGCTTGAATACAGCTAGTTCTTACAGCCATTCATTTAGTGACCAAAGCTGCAACAGCACCAAAAAAGTGATTTATGACCACGTTTCACACCTAGGACTGTCGCAGCATCCCCATGGTCACATCGTTAAAATCCAGATGCTTGGCAACTGACTTGTATTTATGACGGTTGCAGTGTCCTGGGATCAGCGAGGTCAATGGGGAAGCCAGATTCACTTAACAACGGCGTTCCAAACGTAAAAATGGTGGTGATTCGCTTAACAACCGTGGCATTCGTAAAATGGGGCAAAACTCAATGAATGACTTGTCTCGCTTAGCCACAGAAATGTTGGACTCCGTTGTGGTCGCAAGTCGAGGACTTCCTGTAATTCTCTTTCTGGAAAGGACATCCTGAAACTTTAAAATGGGATTTTTTGAAAAGGAAGAAGGCAGCCATGTCGGACCTCTGAAGCAAATTACAGCGTACTGGGAGTTTATTAGAACTGGTTTTATTACAAAGATCCAATCACCATGTACAGTTTTTACAACTTCCACTTAGCCAGAAGAGGAGACAATGCGTTAATTCCAATTTCCCCAAATCAAAAATCAGCAGTCTGTGGTAGAATTTTCATCTACGATACAACTGTTCTACCAAGATGGGGAACAGAGGCAAAAAAAAAGGAGACATTTGGATTAAAAGAAAGGGGGAGAAATAACCTAAAAATCATCCTGGATGTTATTTTCTGGTGTTTCCCCCTCCCCCCCGCCCTTGCCCCACTTGGCACTCTCTGTCTGTGTTGGGACTACAGTTCCCAGAATCCTTAGCAGTTGGAATGTTCACAGATGTTCCATAGCACTTCTGGCTTAAAAAAAAAAAGAGGCTGATTTTTAATTCATTGCTATAGTTATTAAAATTAATGGCTTAGGGTGGTTAAGACTGCAACATTCAAAAAAAAAATATCTCTGGGGTTTGCCCCATGAGTTGGGGGGAGGGGCAGGACAGCCCGAGTTTGGGAAAGTCACTAAAGTAATGAAATTTATCGTTGTTAGAAAACTTTTAGCGTAGTTTGATAAATGGCACCACTGAAGTAGGCATAATCCCTTTCGAGTTAGAAACCTTTTGGCATAGTTTTGATAAATGGCACGATTGAAGTAGGCATAGTTAGTCTCTGTTTAGCTAGAAACCTTTTGGCGTAGTTTTGATAAATGGCACGGCTGAAGGAGGCGCAGCCCCTGCTAACTCAGGCCAGAAATCCACCATAGCTCATTTTAAATTTCCCACAGGAGCATTTGGTGCATGACACAACATTCCAATGCCTCCTTGTGCAAACGATAACAATTCCACAATCTGAATTGTTTCTCTCACTGCTTCAACGCTTGGTGGAAGAAATGAAGGGCTGCACTTTTCTCGTAAAAAGGAGGCAGGGGCTGGGGAAAAGGAAGGGACAGGAACACCAGCGTTGCTCCATCCCAGCGATGAAGTTAGCTAGAAACCTTTTGGCGTAGCTTTGAGAAATGGCACGATTGAAACAGGCACGGCCCCCCTGCAAAGTCAGGTCGATCTCCTTCCAAAATTCCACCACTGCTTATCTTAAAATCCCCCACGGGAGCATCTGGTGCAAGGCACGATGACATCCCATTGCCTCTTTGTGCAAACGACACAATCTGCGTGGTTTGGTCTCAGGACGTTCTGGCATGGATGACCCTGTGCCCAGTCTTTTATGAGTGTGTGGGTGGGGGGGTGGGGGGTGGGTCATCTCTTGTAGCTAAAGTGTCCGCAGGATTAAGTGCTCCCCGTTTCACAAGTGCCCACTTTTTACTAGAGGATTTGAGCTCTCCACACTTGTCTCCAAGATGCCTTCACAAGAAACACAGACCCGATAGCCAAGTGACCACCTTTACCACGTGTGAATCCAGGCTCTGGGGCCAGTTTTAGATTCTGTACCTCGAGCAAAGCTCGCAAGCTGAGTTGAGCAAACCAGGGTTCAACGTCTGGGGGAACCCAATCCATTGATTCGCTGAATTCAGGATGTTTAAATTTTGCAATACACTGCAGTGTTTCTCAACTATGGCAACTTGAAGATGGGTGGACTTCCACCCCAGAATCCCACAGCCAGCACTCCTGATTGTGGGTGGACTTCAACTCTCAGAATTCCCCAGCCAGCATGCTTTGAGAAGGAGAGATTTCCACTCCCAGAATTCCCTACCAGCATACTTTAAGATGGATGGACTTCCACACCCACAATTCCCTTGACAGCATGGCTTGAGAAGGGTGGGCTTCCACTTCCAGAATCCCCCAGACAGGATGCTTTAAGATGGGTGGACTTCCACTCCCAGAATCCCCCAGACAGGATGCTTTAAGATGGGTGGACTTCCACTCCCAGAATCCCCCAGACAGGATGCTTTAAGATGGGTGGACTTCCACTCCCAGAATCCCCCAGACAGGATGCTTTAAGATGGGTGGACTTCAACTCCCAGAATTCCCCAGCCAGCATGCTTTGAGAAGGAGAGATTTCCACTCCCAGAATTCCATACCAGCATACTTTTAAGATGGATGGACTTCCACACCCACAATTCCCTTGACAGCATGGCTTGAGAAGGGTGGGCTTCCACTCCCAGAATCCCCCAGCCAGCATGCTTTAAGAGGGGGACTTCCACTCCCAGAATCCCCAGCCAGCCTGCTTAAAGAGGGAGGACTTCCACTCCCAGAATCCCCAGCCAGCATCCTTTAAGAGGGGTGGACTTCCACTCCCAGAATCCCCCAGCCAGCCTGCTTAAAGAGGGGAGGACTTCCACTCCCAGAATCCCCCAGCCAGGATGCTTTAAGAGGGGAGGACTTCCACTCCCAGAATCCCCCAGCCAGGATGCTGTGAGAGGGGAGGACTTCCACTCCCAGAATTCCTCAGACAGGATGCTTAAAGAGGGGAGGACTTCCACTCCCAGAATTCCCTTGACAGCATGGCTTGAGAAGGGTGAACTTCAATTCCCAGAATCCCCCAGCCACCCATGTCTTCAGATGGATGAGCTTCAAGATGCCAAGGTTGAGAAACACACCAACATGGATACAGTGCCAACTTTCTTCTCCTTCAGAGGCTTCGTTTGCTGTGACACCCTCAGCTTTAGCCACCTTTAAACAATCCTTTCGACGGGTCGACTCACTTCCCGCATTGTTTGTACGCTGGGTGGAAGAAATGGAAGAGATTCATTTCCTCACTCAAAAATGGGCAGGGGTCCGCGGAGAGGAAGAGGGGTGAAGCGGGGGCAGAAACACCAAATTTACTCTTGGCTCGGAGTAACTTCTTGAAATCCCAGTCATGAAAACCACTTGCAACCAGGAGTGTGTGTGATTTTTTTTTTAAAAAGAGTCTCCTGCTTGCCCTGTTTGGACAGCCTCTGGGTACCCCCCCTCCTCCCCCCAGCACCACCCTCAAAGCCAAATCTTCCCCCTCCCCCACACCCCACCCAACCCCGTTGCTTGCAAAAAACAAAAACAAAAAAAAAGCACCTGGAAAGCTGTTTGGACAGAGACATCATTCTGGGGTTAAAACAAGGCACCGTGGGGAAAATTACGGTCGGCCCGCCCCGTAGGAGTGGCGCGGTGGCGGACCGAGCCGGCCATTTTTAAATAGCGTCTACTATGAGGGGTGAGGAAAGACTTTCTCCTTGCCCCGGCTCGGCTTTAGATAGGTTCAGGCTTCAGTTTGTCGGCCAGAAAGTCATTCACGAAAGTTTCCACGATCGGTGGCGTGATCTCTTCGACATCCATGACGTATTTGGCACGGGCGGACATGTCCAAGATGGTGAGGAGAGGGGCGGCTTCTGGCAGGTTGGTGTAATCCCGAAGAGAGTCGGTCATGTCATCCTGGATAGGGGGAAAAAAAATCGAGGAAAAACAAGGGGAAAGAAAAGGGAATAAATCTCATTAAAATTGGTTTAGGCCAGGCTCCGACTTCAAAAGTTGACGTTCAGATTTATTGCTCAAGGTTATTATAGGCCGGCCACAATCGAGCCCAAATTCCTGTTGCTAAAAGGCACATCGAAGAATGTTCTTTCTGTGCCAACTTAGAAAGCTCAAACTGCCCAAAAGGAGCTGCTGATCCAGTTCTACGGAGGAATGATGGTGTCTGTCATCTGCACCTCTATAATTGTCTGGTTTGGTTCTGCAACCCAACAGGACAGACACAGACGCCGGAGGATAATTAGGACTGCAGAAAAGAAATCATGGCTACCAACCTGCCTTCCATGGAGGACCTGTATCCTGCACGAGTCAAAAAGAGGGCTGTGGAAATATCTACAGGCCCTTCACATCCTGGACATAAACTGTTTCAACTCCTACCCTCAAAACGACGCTATAGAGCACTGCACGCCAGAACAACTAGACACAAGGACAGATTTTCCCCGAATCGCCATCACTCTGCTAAACAAAAAATAATTCCCTCAACACTGTCCAACTATTTACAAAGTCTGCACTATTATTACTATTAATCTCATCCCTCCTTATCACCCATCCCCTCCCACTTGTGACTGTATGACTGTAACTTTGTCGCTTGTATCCTTACGATTTATATTGACTGTTTCCTACTTTGATTTGTTTGCTTATTGTACCCCATGACTATCATTAAGTGTTGCACATTATGATTGACTCTTGATGAATGTCTCTTTTCTTTCTATGCACAGTGAGAGCATTTGCACCAAGACAAATTCCTTGTGTGTCCAATCACACTTGGCCGATAAAAGAATTCTATTCTATTCCTATTCCATTCTATTATTTCTATTTCTATTCTTTCTTCTATTCTATTCTATTCTTTCTCTTTCTATTCTTTATTCTATTCTATTTTTTCTATTCTTTATTCTATTCTATTCTTTCTATTTCTATTCTTTATTCTATTCTATTCTTTCTATTTCTATTCTTTATTCTATTCTATTCTTTCTATTCTTTATTTTATTCTTTCTATTCTTTATTCTATTTTTTCTTTTCGTTATTCTATTCTATTATTTCTATTCTTTATTCTATTATTTCTATTTCTATTTCTATTCTTTATTCTATTCTATTGTTTTCTATTCTTTATTCTATTCTTTCTTTCTATTTTTTATTCTGATCTTTCTATTCTTTATTCTATTCTATTATTTCTATTTCTATTCTTTATTCTATTCTATTTTTTCTATTTCTATTCTCTATTCTATTCTATTCAAGCAAGAAAGTTGTTAAATGAGTTTTGCCCCATTTTGTGAGCTTTCTTGCCATGGTTGTTAAGTGAAACACTGCCATTGTTTGTTAGGAACACAGTTGTTAAGTGAATCGGGCTTCCCCATTGACTTTGCTTGTAAGAAGGTCGCAAAAGGGGATCACGTGACCTCCCCAGGACACGGCAACCGTTGTAAATGTGAGTCAGTTGTCAGGCATCCAAACGTAAATCACGGAACCGTGGGGACGCTGCAGCAGTCGTAAGTGTGAAAACGGTCATAAGTCACTTTTTTCCCGTGCCATGATAACTTTGAAGTAACTAAGTGAACGGTTTTAAGTCATGGACTTCCTGTACGGTTAGTCCTTGATTTAAAACCATTCATTTAGTGACCGTGAGAAGTTACAACAGCACTGAAAATGTGACGTACGGCGGTGTTTCACTTATGATCACTGCAGCACCCACATGGTCACGTGACTGAAATTCAGATGTTTGACAGCTGACTCACATTTACGACGGTCGCCATGTCCTGGGGGAGGTCATGTGATCCTTTTTTGCAACCAGCAATGTCGATGGGAAAGCCAGAGTCACTTAACAACTGTGTTCCTAACTTAACAACGGCAGTGTCTCACTTAACAACCATACCAAGAAAGCTCACAAAATGGAGCAAAACTCACTGAACAACTGTCTCGCTTAGCAACAGGAATTTGGGGCTCCACTACGGTTGTAAATTGAAGACTAACTATAACTTCAGATGTATTTTTCTAACCCAAAGCCAGTCTATTTTTTTCAAGAGTGCCGAAAACTTGAGGATTTGAACAGGACATAAAACTCATCCAGATATACTGTATATATATATATCTATCTCTATCTATTATCTATCTACCTATCTACCTCTCTCTCATCTCTCAATCATTTCTCTCATCTATCTATATCTATCTCTCTCATCTGTCATCTATCTGTACATCTATATCTATCATCTACAGCTCTCTCTCATCTATTTCTATCATCTCTATCATTTATCTATCATCTAATCTATCTACATCTATCTCTATCATCTCTCATCTATTTCTCTCTCACCTATCTACATCTCTCATCTATCAATCATCTCTCTCTCATCTATTATCTATCTATCTCTACATCTCTCTCGATCATCTATCATCTCTCTCTCATCTGTCTATCAATCATCTCTCTCATCTATTATCTATCTCTATCATCTATCATCTATCAATCATCTCTCTCCCATCTATTATCTATCTCTATCATCAATCATCTATCATCTCTCTCATCTATCATCTATCAATCATCTCTCTCCCATCTATTATCTATCTCTACATCCCTCTCTCATCTATCATCTCTCTCATCCATCAATCATCTATCTCTCAATCACCCATCTCTCTCTCTCTCTCTCTCTATCTATCTATCTATCTATCTATCTATCTATCTATCTATCTATCTATCTATCTACCTCTATCACCTATCTATCTCTTTACACCCTTGCAATCCCCGATTTAATTGGTTCACTGTTCTCTTTGCATTTTGATGGACAGCGCCCTCCAGACGAGGTTACGGTGCCTATTTGAATGCCCCAAAATCCCACGCAGGCAGAGGACGATGAGGTGAAGAATGTCCGCCTTCAAAACAGACCAAGAGATTTCCTAAGGCTGAAATTTCCTTGCGGTCTCAGAACCCTGGGATTAAATTGCATCATCTCCAGCCACGAGGCAGACTCTGTGGTTAACATTCTGGGCTTCCTTAATTCTGGATTTTCCTGCTTGCAAGCATTTCTCAATATCCGATGTGCTCAAATTCTTTGCTTTAATATCTTTCTTGGTAGGGGAAGGAGAGTTGCAAGTCTCTTGCCTGTTTTATTCCAGTTTCTATTTTGCTTCTCGAAGGCTTGAGGAAGGAATATTTGGCGTATTTTGGGGGTGTACTATTACATTAAAAAAAAAAAAATTCTAATTTTTCTCTTTTTAAGAGTACTTTCCATTCTTCTTCATTTTATCCTGCAAACTACGAATTTCGGAGATAGACTTAGCTGTATGGGGAAGGACTGAGCCAAAATCACATAATTCTCTTTACAGCAGTATTTCACAAGCCTGGCGAATTTAAGATGGGTGGAACTTCCAGAATTCCCTAGCCAGCACGCTAACTGCGGAATTCGGGGAATTGAAGTCCAGCCATCTTAAATCATGCCGGCTTCATGCCAGGATTCTGGGAGTGGAAGTCCACCCCTCTTAAAGCAGGCTGGCTGGGGGATTCTGGAAGTCCAGCCATCTTAAAGGATGCTGGCTGGGGGATTCTGGGAATTGAAGTCCAGCCATCTTACAGGATGCTGGCTGGGGGATTCTGGGAGTGGAAGTCCACCCATCTTAAAGGATGCTGGCTGGGGGATTCTGGAAATCCACCATCTTAAAGGATGTTGGCTGGGGGATTCTGGGAGTGGAAGTCCATCTATCTTAAAGGATGCTGGCTGGGGGATTCTGGGAGTCCACCCATCTTAAAGGATGCTGGCTGGGGAATTCTGGGAGTGGAAGTCCAGATGTCTTAAAGGATGCTGGCTGGAGAATTCTGGGAGTGGAAGTCCACCCACCTTAAAGGATGCTGGCTAGGAGATTCTGGGAATTGAAGTCCAGCCATCTTACAGGATGCTGGCTGGGGGATTCTGGGAATGGAAGTCCACCCATCTTAAAGAATGCTGGCTGGGGAATTCTCGGAGTGGAAGTCCAGAAATCTTAAAGTGGCCAAGACTGAGAATCACTGACCCAGAATATTCTACTGGATGTATGCTCTGCAGTTCCCTTCCCACATTATCACAACAGCCTTGTGAGGTACGTCTCTACCTTCATCCTTTCCTGCTTGCTTTAAGGTTGATCACAATATTCTCTTCTTGGCAAGCTGGCATCCCCCAAAGACGGAGCCTGTTTTTCTCGCCCCCTTGTCCCTTGGATACCTTTTATTATTTCCAATTTTGCCATGCCGTATGAGTGCCAAAATTTAGGAAAAGCCCTTCAGATACGCTTTTGACGTTTTCCATCTTTGGACACCAGCAAATTTTGAAAAAATTTGGACCCACGGATTCCCTTCTTAATAGCACTGGTGGCCTTCTATAATTTGCTTTTGGGTGGCACTTCCACAGTCAGATAGTCTTTCGCAGGGGAAAGAAAAAAAAAGACGGCCTAGAATTATTTTAAGTCAGCAGAAATAAATCTCGCCCTGGCACGGGCTTCCGTTCTGCACTGGCTTTATTCTGCGGCTTTTTTTTTCCCCTGGAGACTCCCAACTGCAAAAGGCTTACAAAATAAGAATTTATGGTTGAATTTATTATCTCTCCCAGCTTTGTGCGGCTCCTCCCGGTCTTGCCACGGCCCAACCCGCCTGCTTGTTTGCGTCCATCTTGCTTTCCTGCCCTCCGCAAAATGGCGGGTGTGTAACTCCTGAATGCCGGAGACCACGAGAGGGCAGGGGCTATTGTCGAAGAGGTGTGTATACATGTGTGTGTGTCTGTGTGTGTGTGTGAAACTGGCGATACTGTTGTTGTTCTCTCACACCCACTTCTCCCGGCAATGTACCCGAGACCCCAAGACGATGCACCTCGAGAGAGCTGAACGGCGCGCTGCCAGTGGCAAAAAATCCCAGATATCAGTGCCGTAATCCTTTCCTCCCCACATCCTTCGGTTAGGAGGAAAAAAACAAACAAACTGGAATTTGGTGTAAATTTCTCCCTCCCGAGGGATTTCTGTGCACCACACTCTCTCGTTTTGTGGTTGGGGTGTGTGTGTGTGTGTGCGTGTTGCTAGTTGCTACGGAATCCACGTCCCAGTTTGCTTCCTTAGCAAACAGGTGCTGCGAAACGGCTCCGTACCGATTTTTTTCCGGCTGCCGATTATTATTATTTTGTCCGTCTTGAGACTCTCGATGCAAAGACTAACCTACTCTGGGAGGCAGGGGGGGTTGCTTTAAGAAGAGCCACCCACCCACCCCCCAATTATCCCCAGGGTGGCCTCTTCCTCGTGACCTACCCCATCTCACCCCACCCCTCGCAGGGCTGGCGCGAAGGGGCGAAGCGTGGTGTCCGATGAATGGATCATTCACGGAGCTGTCAGCCGAACCAGGGAGCAGATGGCAGGGGGAATGAATGAAGTTGTTGTGTGGTTGGGGCAGCCCCGGCCAAGGAGCGCGGGGGTCGGATGAGGGATAGGGGGGCGTGGGGATCGGGGGGGGAGGTGGCTGCGGGAAGGAGGGGGCGCAGAGGGTCTTTTGTTTTAGGGTTCATGGGGCAGACAACGGACATATTCAGGGATCGGTGTGCAAGGCAGAGTGGGTGGGAGTGTCTCCTTGGGCTTTTGGGAGGGGGCTGAGGAATTGGGAGAAGGACAGAGGGGGTGAGAAATCGGGTTGGTGGTCCCAGGGAGGGTGGGAAGGCCTGATGGGCTAAGGTGCCCTTGCTTAACTAAAGGTGGAAGCTGCAGAATAGGGGGAAAACAAGGGCGTCAGCCTGGCAGCCATAATGTAACGGAGAGCAGATGGAATTGGAAGGGATCTTGTAGGTCATCTAGTCCAACCCCCTGCCCAAGCAGGAGATCCTATATCATTTCTGACAGATGGCAGTCCAGTCTCTTCTTGAAGGTTATGATGGCGCTCCCACAACTTCCAAGGGCAACTTCTGTTCCATTGGTTGACTGTTCTCCCTGTCAGAAAGTTTCTCCATATTTCTAGATTGAATCTCTCTCCTTGATCAGTTTCAATCCATTAATCCTTCTCTGGCCTTCAGGTGCTTTGGAGAATAGCTTGACCCCCTTCCTCCTCCTCTCTGGGGTAGCCCCTCAAATATTGGAAGATGCTCTCCTGTCTCCCCTGGTCCTTCTCTTCCCTAGACTAGCCAGGCCCAGTTCCTGCAACCGTCCTTCGTATGTTTTAGCCTCCAGTCCCCTGATCATCCTGGTTGCTTTTTCTCTGTACTTTTTCTAGAGTCTCAACATCTTTTTTATAATGTGGTGATCAAAACTGGGTGCAGTACTCTAGGTGTGGCCTTACTAAGGCTTTATAGAGTGATATTAGTACCTCATTTGATCCCGATTGTATCCCTTTGTTGATGCAATTTAGGATTGCATTGGATTTTTTGGCTGCTGCTGCACAACATCGGCTCCTATTTAGCTGGTTGTCCACTAAGACTCCAAGATCTCTGTCCCAGTTCCTGCTATTGAGCCTGGTTTCATCCAGTCTATATGTGTCCTTTGGGTTTTTCTTGCCTGAGTGTAGGACTTTCCTTTTCTCTACGTTGAATTTCATTTTGTTGGATATGGCCCAGGGTTCAAGTCTGCCAAGATCCATCTGGATCTTGAGCCTATCTTCTTGGGTGTTAGCTATTCTTCAGCTACGCTCTGCAACAAGTCCTCAACTTACAACAACTCACTTAGTGGCCGTTCGAAGTGAACGACAGCACTGAAAAAAAGTGACTTGGGGACCGTTTCTCACACCTACGGCCATTGCAGGCTGCATGATCAAAATTTGGAGGCTTGGCAACTGGCATGTACTTATGACGGTTGCAGTGTTTCCTGGAGGCGGGGGTGGAGAGAGGAATCACACAATCCGCTTTTGTGACCGTCCGACAAGCAAAGTCAAGGCGGAAGGCGGATTCAACTCCACAACCGTGCGACTCACTTAACCCCCTGAAGGGACTCACTTAACAACGGTGGCGAGAAAAAGGCGTCCGATGGGGGCAAAAGTCAACTGAACGAAACGTTTTCCCCGAGCCTCAAAAATATTGTGGTCGAAAGTCAAGGACTGCCTGGAAACGAGGCTGTTGCTGAGGCTTCCCAGGTTGTGAAACCTGGGGCTTAAGGCAGGTTGATGGACCCAGCATCCTGTCGGAAGCCCGTAAACCACCAATGTCTGCTAGTTTGGCCCTTCCCCACTTCCCTTCTTCCCCGTACCTCTCCGGCCACGAAAAACAGCAGTGGGGTCTCTTCGTCTTTGGCTTTGTATTGGGCTATGATCTTCTCGGCAATCGGCTGGATCAGCTGCTTGGCCGCTTCCGATTCTCCGTCGTCGTCGGAATCTGAAACATTGGGGGGAGAGAATGACATAAGAGGAGGAATGACAATCACGTTCCCAAAGGGGATTAGAGGAGGAAGGGAGAGAAAGGAGCGGGAGAGCGAAAGGAGAGAAAAGACAGAAAGAGAGGGAGAAAGGAGAGACAGAAAGACAAGAGACAGAAGAGAGAGAGAGAGAGAGAGAAAGGATAGGAGAGAAAGAAGAGACACAAAGAGAGAAGAGACAGAGAGAGAAAAGACAGAGAGAAAGGAGAGAGAGAGAGAGAGAAAGAGAGAGATAAAAGAGAGAAAGACACAGAGAGAGAAAGAGAGAGGAGACAGAGAAAAGAGAGAAGGGAGAAAGACAGAGAGAAGAGAGAGAGAAAGAGAGAAAAGAGACAGAGAGAGACAGAAAAGAAAGACAGAGAGAGAAAGGAGAGAGAAACAAAGAGAGAGAAAAGAGAGAAAGAGACACAGAGAGAGAAAGAGACAGAGAGAGAAAAAGAGAAGGAGAAAGACAGAGAGAGAAGTGAGAGAAAAAGAGAGAAAAGAGAGAGACAGAAAGAGAGAAGAGACAGAGAGAGAAAAGAGAGAAAGAGACACAGAGAGAGAAAGAGAGAGGAGATAGAGAAAAGAGAGAAGGGAGAAAGACAGAGAGAAGAGAGAGAGAGAAAGAGAGAAAAGAGACAGAGAGAGACAGAAAAGAAAGACAGAGAGAGAAAGGAGAGAGAAACAAAGAGAGAGAAAAGAGAGAAAGAGACACAGAGAGAGAAAGAGACAGAGAGAGAAAAAAGAGAAGGGAGAAAGACAGAGAGAGAAGTGAGAGAAAAAGAGAGAAAAGAGAGAGACAGAAAGAGAGAAGAGACAGAGAGAGAAAAGAGAGAAAGAGACAGAGAGAGAAAAGAGAAAGAGACACAGAGAGAGAGAAGACAGAAGAGAGACACAGAGAGAGAAAGAGACAGAGAGAAAAGAGAAAGAGAGAGAAAGAGACAGAGAGACAGAAAAAGAAGAGACACACAAAGAGAGAGAGAAAGAGAGAAACAGAGGCAAAAGAGAGGAGGCAAACAAAGAGAGACAGAGAGAAAGAAGAGGAGAGACAGGGAGAAGAGAGACAGGGCAGAGCGCAGAGGATTGCTGTAAACACCTTACAAACAGTCCTCAAGTTATGACCACCATGGAGAGCATATGGCAATTATGGTCACGAAGGGAGTCAGCACGAACGATGATCCATTTTTATGACTTTATCTTTTTTTTGCATTCAATCGTAAAGCGAATGCTGCACTCGTTATCCATTGTTTGTTACGAGTCAGTTTTGGCAGCGAACTGGAAGCAAACGCAGGTTTCTGAGGAAAAAATATCGTAAGTTGCGGCCAGAGGACTGCGGGCTGGTTCCGGAACACCCAAAACGTGGTCATTGTGACCACGGGGCGGGGTGGGAGGTGACATCCAAACCTCAAATCTGAGTTGTATGTCCCTGGGGTGGGGTGGAGTTTGGGTGGAGTTTCGGGACTTCGAACTGCCGCTAAAGCAACTGGTTATAAGCCGAGGACTACATGTGGAAAAAATTTCCTCTCCATTTTCAGGGGGGGCTGCTGAAAGTGGCAGAACACACGTTTCAAGTTTCTAGTCCTCATTCTTTAATTTATTTTTATTTTTAATCTCCTAATTCCATCTTCAGCTGAACATCCTTTTAAGAGCTGCCTTTTTTTCTGCTTCTGCTTGGATTCCTAGATTTTTTTGGGGGGAGAGGGGGGGACGCCTTTGTTCTCTTTATTTTAAGCATTTCTCTCCGTATCTCCATATTTTTCTCCTCCTCTCCACAAACTCCTCTCCCTTTTAGCGCTGATGACGTTGCCTAGCGGGTCATGAAACGTCTGCAAGAAAATAACCAGGTTCAGAGAGCACCAAGGAGCTCACAGTCCTCCTCCTCCTCCTAAACCCCACTCCCTTCCAGCACTGATAATGTTCCCTATTGGGGTCATGAAACGTCTCCAAGAAAACCACCAAGCTCAGAAAAAACCAATCCTCCCCCACTCCACTCTGCAAACCCAACTCTCTTCTAGCACTGATGATGTTGGCTAGTTGGGTAATAGAACATCTGCCAAAAAAACCCCTCCCAAACAACTAATAGAGCATCAAGGACCCCACAATCATCCTCCCCTTCGTCTTCCTTCCTGCAAACCCTTCTAGCATGGATGACGTTACCTAGCTGGGTCATGAAACGTCTGCAAGAAAACCACAATGTTCAGAAAGCACCAAGGACCCCATAGTCCGTCCGTCCTTCCTTCCTTCCTTCCTTCTCTCTGCAAACCTCCCTCCCTCCTAGCACTGATGATGTTGCCAAGTTGGGTCATGAAACGCCTGCAAGAAAACCACCAACCTCAGAGAGCACCAAGGACCCCACAGTCCTTCCTTCCTTCCTTCCTTCCTTCCTTCCTTCCTTCCTCTTCTTCCTTCCTTCCTCCCTCCCTCCCTCTCCTTCCTTCCTTCCAACCTACCCTACCCTTCCTTCCTTCTTTCCTTCTCTTCTTCCTTCCTTCCTCCCTCCCTCCCTCTCCTTCCTTCCTTCCAACCTACCTACCCTTCCTTCCTTCCCCTTCCTTCCTTCCTTCCTTCCTCCCTCCCTCCCTCTCCCTCTCCTTCCTTCCTTCCTTCCTACCTACCCTTCCTTCCTTCCTTCCTTCCTTCCTTCTTCTTCCCTTCCTCCCTCCCTCCCTCCTTCCTTCCTACCTACCCTTCCTTCCTTCCTTCCTTCCTTCTTTCCTTCTTCTCTTCTTCCTTCCTCCCTCCTCTCCTTCCTTCCTTCCAACCTACCTACCCTTCCTTCCTTCCCTTCCTTCCTTCCTTCCTTCCTCCCTCCCTCCTTCCTTCCTTCCTTCCTTCCTACCTACCCTTCCTTCCTTCTCTTCTTCTTCCTTCCTTCCTCCCTCCCTCCCTCTCCTTCCTTCCTTCCTTCCTACCCTTCCTTCCTTCCTTCCTTCCTTCCTTCCTTCTCTTCTTCCTTCCTCCTTCCTCCCTCCCTCCCTCTCCTTCCTCCCTCCCTCCCTCCCTCTCCTTCCTCCTTCCTCCCTTCCTACCTACCCTTCCTTCCTTCTTTTCCTTCTCTTCCTTTCTCCCCTCCTCCTCCTCCTCCTTCCTTCCTTCCTCCCCTCCCTCCCTCTCCTTCCTTCCTTCCTTCCTTCCTTCCTTCCTTCCTTCCTTCCTTCCTACCTACCCTTCCTTCCTTCCTTCCTTCCTTCCTTCCTTTCCTTCTCTTCTTCCTTCCTCCCTCCCTCCCTCTCCTTCCTTCCTTCTTTCCTTCTCTTCCTCCCTTCCTTCCTACCCCTCCTTCCTTCCTTCCTCCCTCCCTCTCCTTCCTTCCTTCCTTCCTTCCTTCTTTCCTTCTCTTCTTCTTCCTTCCTTCCTCCCTCTCCTTCCTTCCTTCCTTCCCTTCCTTCCTTCCTTCCTTCCTTCCTACCCTCCCTTCCTCTCCTCCCTCTCCTCCCTCTCCTTCCTTCCTTCCTTCCTTCCTTCCTTCCTTCCTCCCTCCCTCCCTCCCTCCCTCTCCTTCCTTCCTTCTCTCTGCAAACCTCCCTCCCTCCTAGCGCTGATGATGTTGCCTAGTTGGGTCATGAAACACCTGCAAGAAAACCACCAACCTCGGACAGCACCAAGGACCTCACAGCCCTCCTCTTCCTCCCCCTCCTGGCTCCTCCCTTGGATGCCGCAACGGCCCGTAAGTGTGAAAAAAATATGCATAAGTCACTTTTTTTTTATTGCCGGTTGTAACTTTGAATGGTCCCTAAATGTCCTATTATTAGTTGAGGGCTATCCGTGGTCCATGAAAAGTCGGGCCGATCAGCAAAACCTCAGCAGGTTTGGAGGTGGGAGTGGTGAATTTTGGACGCGCTGGGGTGGAGTTAGTGGGGAGGGGGCGAGAAGAGTCCTTTTGCACCCCCTCCCCGAAATGAGCAATAATCCGACCCAGGGTTATTGATTTAAATCCCAGAAGGAGAATTTGCCCAGGGACAACCATTCAAATTCCTCCCAGCTTCTCTCTGGGTTTGCAGTCAGCGAGAAAACATTATTAATGGGATTAAATCCTGCCCCCCCCGCCAGGCTGCCCCCAAAGCCCCTTGACTCGGGGGGGGCTTGGCTGACCTCTCCCGGGGCTCCCACCGAGGGGGCAAACATCAACGATTAACAAAGGGCCCCCCACCCATGCAATGTGGTCTGAGGAGAAAGAGGACAGGCGGCCGGAGAATATGGCCCCCAGCCTCAAACAGGAGGGGCTGCGATGGAGGGAAGGCGTGGGGAGGGGTGAGAAAGAGGGGAGATGGGGAGGGGGGTGGGTGGGTGTGAGGCGGTTTTGCTGCCAAGGGTTTTTTTGCCTAAAAGGGGAGCAACTTTGGCGCCAGAGAGAATGTGGAGGCTTGACGCAAGCCCAATAAGGCACAGCGAGATCCTATTATTTTGTTTTATTTCATTCTTTTATTTCATTTATTGTATTGTATTGTTTGACTTGAGTTGGTTCTATCTTATTTTATTCGTTCCATTCTATTTTTCTTATTTTAATTTTCTTAATTTTATCTATTATTTTATTATTCTATTCCATTCTTTTATTACTTTATTTTATTTTTATTCTATTCTGATTATTTTAGTTTACTTTTTTATTACTTTATTTTATTTATTTTATTTTTTTTTTTTCTTTTTCTTTATTATTTTGTTGGTTTTATTTTCTTTTTACTTTTTTTACTTTATTTCTTTTTCTTTTCTTTTACATTTTCTCTTTTCTTTACTTTTATTTTTTACTTTCTTTTACTTTTTTTATTTCATTTATTGTATTGTATTGTTTGACTTGAGTTTGTTCTATCTTATTTAATTCCATTCCATTCTATTTTTCTTATTTCAATTTTATTAATTTTATTTAATATTTTATTATTCTATTCCATTCTTTTATCTTTATTTTATTTTTATTCTATTCTGATTATTTTAGTTTACTTTTTTATTACTTTATTTTATTTCTTTTTTTCTTTTTCTTTATTATTTGTTGGTTTTATTTTCTTTTTACTTTTTTTACTTTTTTTCTTTTTCTTTTCTTTTACATTTTCTCTTTTATTTACTTTTATTTTTTACTTTCTTTTACTTTTCTGTTTTCTTTTACGTTCTTTTCTTTTTCTTTTTCTACTTTATCATCTTTATTTTTTCTTCTTTCAATTTTTTCTTTTCTTTTCCTACTTTATGTTACTTTTTCTTATTTTTCTTTTCTTTTTCTTTACTTTATCCTATTCTATTTTTTTCACTTCTTTTCCTTTCTTTTCTATTTTTCTTTTATTTCACCTTATTTCATTTCACTTTATCATATTTTAGTCTATTCTTTTTTTAAAGTAATTTAATTATTTTATTTTATTTTGGGTCATCCCAGACTTATGACCATGGCTGAGCCCACCCCACATTTCCATTACTAATCAAGATGGTTGACAGGTGAGTTTTGTCCCGTTTTACGCCCTTCCTCACAACCATTGTTAAGTGAATCGCTGATAAGTTAGTAACATGGCTTTTAAGTGAATCTAGCTAGCTTCCCCGTTGAGTTTGCTTGTCGGAAGGTCGAAAAAGGGGATCAGAAGGAAGGGACGAAGATTTTCACGATGTGTGGCAAGCGGGAAAGCACTGATAAAATTTTCCTCTCGAAAAAGGCTGCTTCGAATTCAGGACCTCACCTTAGCAGAGGCTGGCATCCAAAAAGCGGGCTTTTTATTCTATTTTTTTTTATTTTCTAAATGAAAATCGGTCGGTTTTTATTCTATCCTTTTAAGAATAAAAGTGCTTATGCAGTTATTCTTTTAATTCTGTTTTTTACTTCTTCTTTTCGTCCCCCGCCCAAGTGTCTGGGATGACCCCCCCCCAAAAAAATGAAATAAAATTAAAATAGAACAGAAGAGCAAAATGAGTAAAACAAAAGAGTAGACACACACATTAATAATAATAATAATAATAATAATAATAATAATAATAATGACAAAGTCAAGATCTTGGGGGACTTCAGAATCTAGACGGACAGGCACTTGGCCCACAACACGCCTGACATAATAATAATTGAGAAGAAAAGGGTTTGGTTCACTGACATTGCAATACTTGGGGATGCACAAATTGTAGACAACGCAGCAAGAAAAAAAAAATCACAAAGTATCGGGACTTACAAATGGAAGTTGAGCGACTTTGGAAAAAGAAAATCGTGTGTTATCCCCATTGTAAACGGAGCCCTTGGAGCCATACCTAAAGGGCTGCCTCGCTATTTGGAAATCCTGAATTTATCAGACTTTAATACTCTGATTCTACAAAAAAAAAACCACCCTACGTGGAACAGCTTATATCCTCCGACGCTACCTGAACAGTTCGTAGGTCCTCAGTTAGGACTCGAACTGTTCAGCTACCAACCAGCCCCAAAGGCTGTGAATCTCACTAAAGATTAAAATAATAATAATAATAGTAATAATAATAATAATAGTAATAATAATAATCCAAGATGGGCCGGCACTCTCCTAACTGAAGAGAAGAAAAAAATGACCATTTCTTTTCTTCTTTTTTGGGGGGGAAAAAGAATATTTCCTTCCCACCCCTTTGCAAAGCAACGGATCTAGGCCACATCTGGGTCTTTGGGATGTTCACATCTGCCCCATCAGACGCCACCGTCTCAGCAGAGCCAAAGAAAAGAAAAGGAAAGAAAGGAAAGGAAGGGAAAGGAAAGGAAAGGAAAGGATAGGAAAGGAAAGGAAAGGGAAAGGAAAGGAAAGGAAAGGAAAGGAAAGGAAAGGAAAGGAAAGGAAGGAAAGGAAAGGAAAGGAAAGGAAAGGAAAGGAAGGGAAGGGAAAGGAAAGGAAAGGAAAGGAAAGGAAGGAAAGGAAAGGAAAGGAAAGGAAAGGAAAGGAAAGGAAAGGAAAGGAAAGGAAAGGAAAGGAAAGGAAAGGAAAGGAAAGGAAAGGAAGGAAAGGAAAGGAAAGGAAAGGAAGGGAAGGGAAAGGAAAGGAAAGGAAAGGAAGGGAAAAGGAAGGAAAGGAAAGGAAAGGAAAGGAAGGGAAGGAAGGAAGGGAAGGAAAGGAAAGGAAAGGAAAGGAAAGGAAAGGAAAGGAAAGGAAAGGAAGGAAAGGAAAGGAAAGGAAAGGAAGGGAAGGAAAGGAAAGGAAAGGAAAGGAAAGGAAAGGAAGAGGAAGGAAAGGAAAGGAAAGGAAGGAAGGAAAGGAAAGGAAAGGAAAGGAAAGGAAAGGAAAGGAAAGGAAAGGAAGGAAGGAAGAAAGGAAAGGAAGGGAAGGGAAGGGAAGGGAAAAGGAAAGGAAAGGAAAGGAAAGGAAAGGAAAGAAAAGGATGCATTTTCACCCCAAGGCTGCAAATCTCTGGAATATTTTTTCCGACCGTCTTGCTAAATAAATACACTGAATTTATGCCCCTCTGACCAGACACAAAGGAGACACACACACGCACACACACACACACACACACACACACCATTCTCTCCCAGAGTTATCCATCACTGGTGAGACAGCAGCCCCCACCCCCTCCATTAAACCCACCCAATTGGGGGCGGGGGGGGGGGATCACATGAAGATCTATTTCTCCCCACCCGGCAAGCCAGGGAAGGGGCCTTTGTGGGGTCCTCCTTCCTAAACAGACCGAGACAGGGTGGGTAGAGAGAAAAGGGGAGAGGGCTGTGGGCTATGAATTCACTGGGGAGGGAGATAGGAGAGCCCCCCGAGGACGGGGAGGGGGGGGAATATCAGGCTAAACCTGGAATTCAAGATGGCCTCTTCCTTTCCCCCTCCTTTTCTTCCTTCTTTCCTCCTTTCTTTTCCTTTGTCTTCCATTTCTCTCTCTCTCTCTTTCTTCCTTTCCTTTCTTTTCCCTTTTCTTTTCCTTTCCTACGCGCCTTTCTCTTTACGTCATTCTCCCAAGCTTCCTTCTTTCTCTCCTCCCTCCTTCCCTCCCTTTCTTGTCTTCCTTCTCTCTTTCTCATTTCGCTTTCCATCTTGTTTTCCTTGTTCTCCCCGCTCTCCTTTTGCTTCCTTTCATGCGGTTCCTTTTTTCTTCTTCCGCTGACCTTCTTTTTCACTCCTTTCCTTTTTCCTTCCTCTCTCTTTTGTTTCGCTATCCTTCCTCTTCCTTCCTTCCTTCCTTCCTTCCGAAGCCCCCTTCCTTCCCTCCCTCCATGCCCGTCCTGCTATCTCCTCCTTCTTTCCTTCCCTAGATTCTTCCTCCCTTTCCTCTTCCCTATTTCCTTTCCTTCCTTCTCTCCCTTCCTTTCTCTCTCCATTCCTCCCTCTCTCCCTCCCACCATCCATCCATCCTTCCTTCCTTCTTCCAACCCTTCCTGCTATCTCCTCCTCTTTCCCTTCCCTCCTTCTCCTTTCTTCCTTCGATTCTTTCTTCAATTTCTGTTCCTTTCCTTCCTCTCCTTCCCTCTCCTTTTTTCCTTCCTTCCCTCCATCCCGCTTCCTGCTATCTCCTCCTTTCCTTCTGTCCTCTCCTTTCTTCCTTCAATTCTTCCTTCAATTTCTCTTCCCTATTTCCTTTAATTCTTCTCTTTCCCTCCCTTCCTTTTTTCCTTCCTTCCTTCCCTCCATCCCGCTTCCTGCTATCTCCTCCTTTCCTTCTGCCCTTCTCCTTTCTTCCTTCGATTCTTCCTTCGATTTTTTCTTCCCTATTTTTTCTCCTTCCCTCCCTTCCTTTTTTCCTTCCTTCCTTCCCCCTCCATCCCCCTTCCTGCTATCTCCTCCTTTCCTTCTCCTTTCTTCCTTCGATCCTTCCTTCGATTTTTTCTTCCCTATTTTTTCTCCTTCCCTCCCTTCCTTTTTTCCTTCCTTCCTTCCCCCCTCCTTCCCTCTTCCTGTTATCTCCTCCTTTCCTTCCGTCCTCCTCCTTTCTTCCGTAGATTCTTCCTTCGATTCCTCTTCTCTATTTCCTTTCCTTCCCTCTCTCTCTCTTCCTTTCTCTCTCCATTCCTCCTTCCCTTCCTTCCTTCCTTCTTTCCTCTCTGCCTCTCCCTTCATAGCGCCGGCTTACTTCTCCACTTCGCAAACAGCTTCCATTTTACAAATGTCTATTTGTGCTCCGAACGCATTTGTACCCGAGTCCCACGGGGGTTGTACTACACAGCGCACAAAATAATGGCAATCCAGACAAAGGCAAAACCATCCAAGGATTGGAAACGCCGGTGCTAAAAATGGCTTAAAATGGGAGCGGGGAAAACGAGACCCCCAAATCTTTCTCCCCCAGCCTCAAATCCTCCCAACCTCCCAACCCGTCTTCTCAACTTACTTGGGAACGAAAAGGGGGCAGAGACTGAATCGAAGAGAGAGTGACCTGCATAGAGTAGTCCTCGGCTTACAACTATTCGCTTAGTGACCGTACAAAGTTGCAACAGCACTGAAAAAAGGGACTTAGGCCCGTTCTTCACACTTACGACCATTCTAGCATCCCCATGGTCGTATGTTCCAAAATCCAGGCGCTAGGCAACTGACTCGTATTTACGACGGCTGCCGTGTCCCAGAGTCACGATGATTCCCCTTTTGTGACCTTCCAGCAAGCAAAAAGTCTTTCTCTCTCTCTCTCTCTCTCTCTCTCTCTCTCTGTCTCTCTCTCTCTCACACACACACACACACATCCTATGACTCTCCATTTAACCGACACTGGGCTCAAATTGTGGTCGTAAGTCGAGGATTACCTGAAAATTGGTATGTCATGCACACACACACACGCATACACCCTACGATTCTCTGTTTAATCAACGTTGGGCTCAAATTGTGGTTGAAAGTTGAGGATTACCTGAAAATTCACAGGTATGTCATACACACCCACACACACACCCTACGACTCTCTGTTTAACTGATGTTGGGTTGAAATTGTGGCCGTAAGTCAAGGATTACCTGAAAATTCACAGGTATGTCATACACACACACACCCTACCGACTATAAGGAGAGGATAATTCAGCCGTTGCACAAACTACACACCAGACAACCAGAATCCGCACACCAACACCCGTACGTGTGTGCAAGGAGTGTGTCGTGACCCCCCCCATTGAACAAGCTTCGTTGTGAGAGGAAATCCGGGGAACGTGGCGATTAAGGCTTAAAAGCAAAAAAAAAACCCAAAAAAGAAAGAAAGGAGGAAGAATTAATTATGGCACAATTGAGCTTCTAACCAACCACCCCCTGCGTTTTTTTTTCCCTTCATAAAACCCCCGAAAAAGGAAAACAGAGGGGGCTTAAACGCATGTGCTGTTTAAAGACGGATGAACTAAGCTGGCCGTGCGCCCCGGGGGTTTCACAAATACCCTATTCAGACACAGCGGGTTGCAAACACATCGCCTGTGATGGCAGAAGCAGAAACAAATGCGGCATATGGAATCGCCCTGTATGGAGAGAGGGGGGTGGGGGAATAACCACGGCTGCCATTTCCCTGAGGCGGGAAGAGGGGGGGGGGAATCTGAGCGTTCGGCGTCGGAAGGAAAGGAGTTCTGCTTTGCGCCGATTCCTGCATTCCCACAAGCGGGAATTTGTATCGATGTGGGTGGGCTTCCACTCCTGGAATCCCCCAGCCAGGATGCTTTAAGAGGTGGGCTTCCACTCCCAGAATCCCCAGCCAGGATGCTTTAAGAGGGTCACTTCCACCCCAGAATCCCCAGCCAGGATGCTTTAAGAGGGAGGGCTTCCACTCCCAGAATCCCCAGCCAGGATGCTTTAAGAGGGGAGGATTTCCACTCCCAGAATCCCCAGTCAGGATGCTTTAAGAGGGAGGGCTTCCACTCCCAGAATCCCCCAGTCAGGATGCTTTAAGAAGGGAGGGCTTCCACTCCCAGAATCTCCCAGCCAGCATGCTTTAAGAGGTGGGCTCCTCAAATTCCAGCCAGCATCCTTTAAGAGGAGGACTTCCACTCCCAGAATCCCCCAGCCAGCCTGCTTTAAGAGGGGAGGGCTTCCTCTCCCAGAATCTCCCAGCCAGGATGCTTTAAGAGGAGGGCTTCCACTCCCAGAATCCCCAGCCAGCCTGCTTTAAGAGGAGGACTTCTCTCCCAGAATCCCCCAGCCAGCCTGCTTTAAGAAGGGAGGACTTCCACTCCCAGAATCACCCAGCCAGCCTGCTTTAAGAAGGGAGGGCTTCACTCCCAGAATCCCCCAGCCAGGATGCTTTAAGAAGGAGGCTTCCACTCCCAGAATCCCCAGCCAGGATGCTTTAAGAGGGGAGGGCTTCCACTCCCAGAATCCCCCAGCCAGCCTGCTTTAAGAGGGGAGGACTTCCTCTCCCAGAATCCCCAGCCAGCCTGCTTTAAGAAGGGAGGACTTCCACTCCCAGAATCCCCCAGCCAGCCTGCTTTAAGAAGGGAGGACTTCCACTCCCAGAATCCCCCAGCCAGGATGCTTTAAGAAGGGAGGGCTTCCACTCCCAGAATCCCCAGCCAGGATGCTTTAAGAAGGGTGGGCTTCCACTCCCAAAATCTCCCAGCCAGCATGTTTTAAGAGGGGTGGGCCCACTCCCAGAATCCCCCAGCCAGCCTGCTTTAAGAGGGACGGGCTTCCACTCCCAGAATCCCCCAGCCAGCCTGCTTTAAGAGGAGGACTTCCATTCCCAGAATCCCCCAGCCAGGATGCTTTAAGAGGGAGGGCTTCCACTCCCAGAATTCCCCAGCCAGGATGCTTTAAGAGGGGAGGGCTTCCACTCCCAGAATCCCCCAGCCAGCCTGCTTTAAGAGGGGAGGACTTCCTCTCCCAGAATCCCCAGCCAGCCTGCTTTAAGAAGGAGGGCTTCCACTCCCAGAATCTCCCAGCCAGGATGCTTTAAGAGGGGAGGACTTCCACTCCCAGAATCCCCAGCCAGGGTGCTTTAAGAGGGGAGGACTTCCACTCCCAGAATCTCCCAGCCAGGGTGCTTTAAGAGGGGAGGACTTCCACTCCCAGAATCTCCCAGCCAGCCTGCTTTAAGAGGGGTGGACTTCCACTCCCAGAATCCCCCAGCCAGGATGCTTTAAGAGGGGAGGACTTCCTCTCCCAGAATCCCCAGCCAGGATGCTTTTAAGAAGGGTGGGCTTCCACTCCCAGAATCCCCCCAGCCAGGATGCTTTAAGAAGGAGGGCTTCCACTCCCAGAATCCCCCAGCCAGGATGCTTTAAGAAGGGAGGGCTTCCACTCCCAAAATCCCCCAGCCAGGATGCTTTAAGAAGGAGGGCTTCCACTCCCAGAATCCCCAGCCAGGATGCTTTAAGAAGGAGGGCTTCCACTCCCAGAATCCCCAGCCAGGATGCTTTAAGAAGGAGGGCTTCCACTCCCAAAATCCCCCAGCCAGCATGTTTTAAGAGGGTGGGCTTCCACCCCAGAATTCCCCAGCCAGCATCCTTTAAGAGGGAGGACTTCCATTCCCAGAATCCCCAGCCAGGATGCTTTAAGAGGGGAGGGCTTCCACTCCCAGAATTCCCCAGCCAGGATGCTTTAAGAGGGGAGGGCTTCCACTCCCAGAATCCCCAGCCAGCCTGCTTTAAGAGGAGGACTTCCTCTCCCAGAATCCCCAGCCAGCCTGCTTTAAGAAGGGAGGACTTCCACTCCCAGAATCCCCAGCCAGCCTGCTTTAAGAAGGGAGGGCTTCCACCCCAGAATCCCCAGCCAGGATGCTTTAAGAAGGGAGGGCTTCCACTCCCAGAATCCCCCAGCCAGGATGCTTTAAGAGGAGGGCTTCCTCTCCCAGAATCCCCAGCCAGCCTGCTTTAAGAAGGGAGGACTTCCACTCCCAGAATCCCCAGCCAGCCTGCTTTAAGAAGGGAGGACTTCCACTCCCAGAATCCCCCAGCCAGGATGCTTTAAGAAGGGAGGGCTTCCACTCCCAGAATCCCCCAGCCAGGATGCTTTAAGAAGGGTGGGCTTCCACTCCCAAAATCTCCCAGCCAGCATGTTTTAAGAGGGGTGGGCTTCCACTCCCAGAATCCCCAGCCAGCCTGCTTTAAGAGGGACGGGCTTCCACTCCCAGAATCCCCCAGCCAGCCTGCTTTAAGAGGGGAGGACTTCCATTCCCAGAATCCCCAGCCAGGATGCTTTAAGAGGAGGGCTTCCACTCCCAGAATTCCCCAGCCAGGATGCTTTAAGAGGGAGGGCTTCCACTCCCAGAATCCCCCAGCCAGCCTGCTTTAAGAGGAGGACTTCCTCTCCCAGAATCCCCAGCCAGCCTGCTTTAAGAAGGGAGGGCTTCCACTCCCAGAATCTCCCAGCCAGGATGCTTTAAGAGGGGAGGACTTCCACTCCCAGAATCCCCCAGCCAGGGTGCTTTAAGAGGGGAGGACTTCCACTCCCAGAATCTCCCAGCCAGGGTGCTTTAAGAGGAGGACTTCCACTCCCAGAATCTCCCAGCCAGCCTGCTTTAAGAGGGGTGGACTTCCACTCCCAGAATCCCCAGCCAGGACAAGTCCAATTCCTGCAACTGGTTCTTCATATGTTTTAGTCTCCAGGTCTTTAATCATCATCTTATAGTTGCTTTTCTTTGCATTTTTTTCCAAGGTCTCAACATCTTGAGAGCAAAACTGGCTACAGTATTCTAGGTGCGGCCTCACCAAGGTGTACTACTTTGCATGATTTTTAATTCTATGCCTCTGTATGTTGAACGGACATGAAGCGAATCGGCATTTTTTAAAAACAGGAATTGCCGAAGAAAGTTTTAATTGTGGGCCGGAGACAAGCCGAGGAGGGCACAGCACAAAATAGACAGGCTATGGCATGTTAGGTTGATCCGGGGTGGAGCAGGATTGGCACATTTGTTCCAAACCACGATTCCACAGTTTGCAGAATTTAGATTTTAATTTAGAATTTAATGCTCTAAATTCCATACTGTGGCACAAGGCTTTCATGCAAAACACGTTTTCCTTTGTTGGGCTCATGGCTAATCAACCCTCAGGAGTTAAGAGGGTTAATATAAGTCAATTTCTTAACCTCCTCGCATTTTTGACATCCACCATCCCCACAAATCTCTCTTTTGCAATCATGAGGGCTAGAAACTTCACCCGACTTGAGTGCTTTTACAAGAAAAAAAACCCAACCCTATGCATTCCCCACCCACTAGCGTCTCTTGGCAATGAGGGCTAGAAACTTCATTGGATTTACAGTACTTTTATATAGAAGATTACACTTCCACCACAAATCTGTCCCATAAATATCTCTTGGCAATGAGGACTAGAAACTTGTTCAGACTTAAGTACAAAACCACACTTCCAAGAGATTGTCCCCACAATTATCTTTTTGCAATCATGAGAACTAGAAACTTCATCGGACTTAAGTACTTTTATAGAAAACTACACTTCCACATTATCCCCACAAGTATCTCTCAGCAATGAGGACTAGAAACTTGTTCAGACTTAAGTACTTTTATAGAAAACTACCCTTCCGCATTCTCCCCACAAGTATCTCTTAGCAATGAGGGCTAGAAACTTCACCAAACTTAGGTACTTTTATAGAATACTACACTTCCACTAAGAATTTGCCCCCAGAAGTATTTCTTTACAATTATGAAGACTATATAACCTTCACCAAACGTAACTACTTTTTACAGAAGATTTCACTTCCACTAAGAACTTGTCCGCAGAACTATCTCTTTGCAATCACGAGGACTAGAAACTTCATCAGACCTAAGTGCTTTTATAGCAAACTACCCTTCCATCAGATTTTGTTTTTTTGCTCCATTCTTGTTTGTTGGCAAAGGAGAAATAAATGACAGCAAAATCTGATTTTTGGGGTGGGAGAAGAGAGAAAAAGAGATATAGGCCGTTGCCAGTTCGCACCAGTTTGCACAAACCGGTTGTTAAGATCGCGCGCAGTTGGGCGAACTGGCAAATCCCACCGCTGGCCCCGCTCGTTTTTCGGTCTGTTTTGGGGACCATTTTGAGGAAATTTTTTTGGAGGGGGCTATTTTCAGGCCATTTTGGGCTCCCAAAACAACCGGCCCTAAAACAGCCAGAAAACAGGCCGAAAAACGACCGGGGAGGGCCCAGCCAGTAGTTTGGACAGCCCCAACCGGCTGAATCCTACCTCTGCCTTTGAGGCGAGTGGCCGGGAGACGGAGCTGGGTGCGATAAGTGACGTCACCCGCCCAGTCGCGTGATCAACCGAACACGCCTACCCAGCCGGAGAACCGGTTGTTAAAAAATTGTGCAGCCCACCACTGGGGGGGGGGGGGGGGTTGGCATTCAGAGGGGTGGACGGGACGGTTTGCATACCTACAAAAAGGACAAGGCAAGGACCCTCGTTCAGCTGGACAGCGTTGGAGTCGGTCAGCTCTAAGACAGGCTTGGGGTGCCAGGGGAACTCTTTGCACTCAGGGTCATTCAGGACCTCGACTCGGCCTTGCCGGGTGATGACGTCTCCCTTAGCGTCCAAAACAATAAGAGTAGGGATACCTGCGATGGGACAAAACGAAAAAGAAATCAAGATAAAGAGAGAGTTGAGGAGGAAGAGAAGTAACCACGTCGTGTCATTTTTTAAAAAAATAAATATATTTTTTTTAAAATTAAACATAACGTTTAAAAACATTGAACGCGGTGGGAGTTGTTTCGACATAACTTTTGGTCATCGTTCTAGCGAAATACATATATATCTTACAGACATTTGTATAATGTACACATATATTGTTGTGGTTCGCCGGCAGCAGGTGCGGATGGCTGAGGTCTCGGAGAGCGAGGACACAGATGAGGGGCGTAAGTGTGATGCAGGGATGGGGCCAAGACCATCAGGGAGTGGAATGAGGCCTTCGGAGATTGTGGAGGCTGGCAGCAGTGAGGAAGAGGACCCGAGGAGCCTGTGCCAAGTGCTCTTGTGCGCAGGGCTGCTCGAAGAAAAGACTCGGGAGTAAGGCTACAAGATAATGGCCCCTCCCTGAAGAGATAAAAGCCAGCTGAGAAACCGGAGCTCTTTGCAGGAAGCAAAGAAGTTCTAGCACTTCAAGTCTTATGGAAGTTCGGACTATCCTAGTTTTTGTTTCGGAGACTCTTTGTGTTTGAAATCTTTCTTAGTTAACTTTATCTAATATTCTTGGAAGCCTTGCACCACCTTAGCAAGGCTCCTTCTTATCAGAGACAATTAGTTTGAAACAGCCTTTTAATCGGGAAGGAACGGAATTTGTAAAGAAACCCTTAAAAGGTTGCGCTGTTACCTTTGTCTCGTGTTTGCTTCCTTGGAACCAGGTTTGGGTCAGAACATATATACGTTTATTCATCCTAACTTATATCTTCCAACGTTCTTAGTAATATTTAAGTCTCATGGTCACAGGTGTCCTTTTAATAACTCATTTCAATCTTAAACCCTTCCTTTCTTTCCCCAATTATCTAATATTCCGATTCATCCTTATTTTGCATCTCTGGTGTTAGCCTATCCATTTCAGCACAAGTCAAACTGTTATTTATTATTTCCTCTTTACTAGGAATTATTTTCTCTTTCCACTTCTGGGCATATAACATCCTTTGCCGCACTGATGACGTGTATTATCGAATATAACTTCTTCCTTATTATATTTTGTTGGTATAATTCCCAATAAAAAGAAAACATTCTGGCCTAGGGTTTATTTTAAATCTCATCGTTTCTTCCAGCCATTTCCCAATCCCGTATCAAAACCCTTTGTGCTTTTTTACAGCTCCACCGTGCATGACAGTAAGTGCCTCGTTCCATTAAACATTTCCAACATTCCGCATCACGTCGTATTATGTGCTATATTTCACATCGCCCAGGACTTAGTCAAACATTGTGCCAAAGCCAAGATATACTATGTCTACACAGCATTCCCACAATCTATTAAGAAAATTATTCAATTCAAAAAAAGCAATACAATTGGTCAGATGAAATCTGATCTTGACAGGTTCGGGCCCCTTCTTAATCTGAGATCGATAAAGTTCTGTTCCTAAATTTTGATGGCATCAAAGTTTTTTTTTTTTTTTTAATTTCTACATTCATTTCCCAATCATGGGATGATTATTTATAGGGGGAAATCTTCTATTCCTCCAAGAGATCATAAGGGTCCCATAAGATTTGAACAGCCAGTTGTGAAGATTAGGCCTTCTGATCATCCTTCTCGTCTTAGGACCAACCTGGAATCTTTTCTTATTAATCCACCAGAAAGCTTGGGCCTGGAGGATTCTGGGAGTTGAAGTTCAACCATCCCAAAGCATGCTGGCTAGGGAACTCTGGGAGTTGAAGTCCAACCATCTCAAAGCATGCTGGCTGGGGAACTCTGGGAGTGGAAGTCCACCCAATATAAAGCATGCTGGCTGGGGAATTCTGGGAGTTGAAGTCCAACCATCTCAAAGCATGCTGGCTGGGGAACTCTGGGAGTTGAAGTCCAACCATCTCAAAGCATGCTGGCTGGGGAATTCTGGGAGTTGAAGTCCACCCAATATAAAGCATGCTGGCTGGGGGATTCTGGAAGTTCAGCCATATTGAATAATGTTGGCTGGGGAATTCTGGGAGTTGAAGTCCAACCATCTCAAAGCATGCTGGCTGGGGGATTCTGGGAGTGGAAGTCCAACCATCTCAAAGCATGCTGGCTGGGGAATTCTGGGACTTGAAGTCCACCCAATATAAAGCATTCTGGCTGGGGGATTTTGGGACTTGAAGTCCACCCAATATAAAGCATGCTGGCTGGGGGATACTGGAAGTTCAGCCATATTGAATAATGTTGGCTGGGGAATTCTGGGAGTTGAAGTCCAACCATCTTAAAGTTGCTACAGTTGACAAACATTATACAGGTAGTCCTCAACTTATGACCACAATTGGGCCAAAAATTCCTGTTGCCAAGTGAGATATTTGTTAAGTGAGTTTTGCCCCATTTTATGATTTTTCTTGCCCCAATTGTTAAGTGACTTCCTGCAGCTTCTAAAACTAGTCACCCGATTGTTTGGTGAATTTGGCTTCCCCATGGACTTGGCTTGTCAGAAGCTTGCAAAAAGCAATCAGCAACCCCGGGATGATGCTACAACTGTCATAAAAGCGAGTCACCGGCCAAGCATCTGAATTTGGATCACATGATTGCAACAGTCGTTATATTTGAAAAATGGCCTCGTCACTTTTTTAAAGGGCCGCTGAACAGTCACTAAAGGAACGTCATCAAGGAGTACCTGTGCGGGCAATTTTTTGCGGAACCCGTGCGTATCGCAAACCAGCATCTCGCTTTCCAAAACTCGACTGTTTTGTGCACTGATTTTCGGCCCCCTCCGTGTTCCAAGGTTGCGGATTCAGATCTTGGACAGGCTCCCAAACTGCTTGTCTAACGTTCAGCCTCCAAAAGGGTCTTTGGACTAACAAAACGCCTCTTGAGTGAAGAGGGTGATTTGAGCCTATTCGGCTTTACTCCGCCCGCTGCACTTCAGCACCCAAGCCCGCCTGTGGAATTAGTGGCTGGGAATTTTCTTGTGCGATGGGGAGTGCAGTGTGTGTGTGTATGTGTGTGTGTGTGTGTGTGTGTGTGTGTGTGAAGCCTCCGTCCATTGCAATCGTTCAGATTTGTTGGAATCAGACGGCATCTTCGATTTTCAAGGAAAAGGATAGAGGAGGGAGGGAGAGAGGGAAAGGAAGGAGGGAAGGAGGGAAAGGAAGAGAAAGAAAAGGAAGAAAGGAAAGGTAGAGAAAGAAAAGAAGGAGAAGAAGGGAAGAGGGAGAGGGGAGGAAAGAAGGATGGAAGGAAGGAAGGAGGAAAAGAAGAAAAAGGAAAGAAAGGAAGAAAAGGAAGGAAGGAAAGGTAGAGAAAGAAAAGAAAGAGAAGAAGGGAAGAGGGGAGGAAAGAAGGATGGAAGGAAGGAAGGAGGGAAAAGAAGAAAAAGGAAAGAAAGGAAGAAAAGGAAGAGAAAGAAAAGGAAGGAAGGAAAGGTAGAGAAAGAAAAGAAAGAGAAGAAGGGAAGAGGGAGAGGGGGAGGAAAGAAGGATGGAAGGGAGGAAGGAAGGAGGGAAAAGAAGAAAAAGGAAAGAAAGGAAGAAAAGGAAGAGAAAGAAAAGAAAGGAAGGAAAAGAAAATAAAGAAAGGTAGAGAAAGAAAGGAAAGGAAGAGAAAGAAAAAGGAAGAGGAAGGAAAAGGAAGAGGGAGGGAAGGAAGAAAGAAAGAAAGAAGGGAGGGGGAAGATGGGAGGGAGGGAAGAAGGAAGGAAGGAGAAAGAAGGAGGAAGGGAGGAGGGAGAGAGAATGGAGGAAGGGAGGAAGGGGAGGAAGAAACCAAGAAAAAAAGGAGAAAGGAATGAAGGGAGGACAGAGAAGGGAGGAAGAAAGGAAGGAACAAAGGAAGAAAGGAAAGAGAGAGGAGGAAGGAAGGGGAGAGAAGGGAGAAAGGAAAGAAGAATGGAAGGAGGGAGGGAGGAAGGAAACCTGCAAAAGTCTGGGGTTTGGGTTTATTTTTGCAGATTTGGAAGATCAGTTGGGACAAGAACGTGACCCAAATGAAGTCGCAGCCTTTCTATTTTAACCTTTAGGGATCCCGGGATCTTTGCTGTCTCTTGCCGTCAAATCCACCCATTGCGGGAGAAACCCAACCCAGGTTAGGAGCCAGCCTGTCCGGAGCAGCCACCTGTTCTTCAGCTGTTCTGGAATCGGATTTCCTGCCGGATGCGGCCACGGCCCTCTCCGCCCTCCCTCTTCAGGAGGCACAGCAAAAAAACCACAACCCTAACAGGCAGTTGCCCCCAAGGCCACTTGTGTGATGCCCTGCGGAAAAGGCGAATGCGATTGTCGTCCCCCAACCCCCAATTTGGAGATGAGCGTCAAGACGAACAGCTGACAGGAAACTGGGGAAGGGCAAAGTCCAGCTGGGCAGAGCAGGGGGAGATGTAGAACAAGGGAGAGGGAGTTCAGAGGAAGGCCCAGGCCCACCCCCTCTTCATCCTAGGGCACGCAGGCAGGAACGGAGAAGGGAGCAACGTGGTTGCATGGCTTATGGGGGAGGAAAGGGCCCTGATTCCCTTCATTAGCCACAGCTGGGAAGGGGGTTTAAAAGGGATGCAAGCTGAGCAGGGCGTCTGCAGGGAACAAACGTGAGTTTATCTTGTGTTGACTTTGCTCATCTGTGTTCCTGGCGTTCTCCCAACCGTGTTGAGTTACTGCCGTGCCTTCACGTCTGGAATTCTTGCTCCTGCCCTGTCGGACTAATTACTTCCTTTTGCCTTGATTGGGACTTGTAGTTACGGTTTTTGTTCACCACGTTTTGGACTTGATCCTCTGCAGCCCAAGGCTGTTCCTGGGAGAGTTTTTCTCCAGCCCAGAAGGTAACCAGGACTTTGGGGGCAAAGTTGGAGCTAATAAAGGGACTCCTACTGATTATCTGGCTGTGTGGCCTTTGTCCCACGCCCCTTTGGGTCATTACAATGAACTAAATTACAGGGGTCCCC
This sequence comes from Pseudonaja textilis, assembly GCF_049901715.1. Lineage (NCBI taxonomy): Eukaryota > Metazoa > Chordata > Lepidosauria > Squamata > Elapidae > Pseudonaja > Pseudonaja textilis. Next base: position 4,436,274 of record NC_141990.1, on the reverse strand, counting down.
AAACTTGGCAACTTTAAGACTTGTGGATTTCAACTTCCAGAATTGAAGCGGGGTTGTGGGTTAGGGTTAAGTAGAGATGCCCAAAACTACCCACCAGTCTTGATACAATCTATAAAGGGAGTTATTTTCCTTACCTTGAATGCCATACAACCGATTGAGACGCGACCGTCGTCCTTCATCGGGGTAGGGTACCGATAACCAGGGCATCTCGCTGAAATATTGTTTGAACGACTCTTCCGACCTACAGGGAATATAGGAGTTAGAATAACAGAATTTGAAGGGACCTTGGAGGTCTTCTAGTCCAACCCTCTGCTTAGGCAGGAAATCCTACACCATTTCAGTCCAATGTTGATCCGGTCTCTTCTTAAAAACCTCCAGTGTTGGAGCAGCCACAACTTCTGGAGGCAAGTTGTTCCACTGGTTAATTGTTCTTACTGTGAGGAAATTTCTCCTCAGTTCTAGGGTTGCTTCTCTCCTTGTTTAGTTTCCATCCATTATTCCTTGCCTGGCCTTCAGGTGCCTTGGAAAATAGCTTGACCCCACTTCCTCCTCTCTGTTGCAACCCCTGAGATATTGGAAGACTGTTATCCTGTCTCCCCTGGTCCTTCTCTTCCCTAGACTAGCCAGGCCCAGTTCCTGCAACTGTTCTCCGTATGTTTTAAGTCTCCAGTCCCCTCATCATCCTGGTTGCTCTTCTCTGCACTCTTTCCAGAGTCTCAACATCTTTTTTTTACATCGTGGCAACCAACACTGGATTCCAACAGCATTCCAAGCGTGGCCTTATCAAGGCATTATAAAGCGGTAGTAACACTTCGTGTGATCTTGATTCTATCCCTCTGTTTATGCAGCCTAGAACTGTCTTTTTATGGCAGCTGCTGCACACGGCTGGCTTGTATTTGAGTGAGTTCCTTCTCACAGTTACTACTATTGAGCCATATTCTGTACCAGTGTATTTGATCTGTCTTCCTTCCTTCCTTCCTTCCTTCCTTCCTTCCTTCCTTCCTTCCTTCCTTCCTTCCTTCCTTTCCTCCCTCCCTCCATTACTCCTTCCTTTTCTTCCTCCTTCCCTTTTTATGCTTCCTTGCCTTTTTCCTTTCTTCTTTTCTTTCTCCATTTCTTTCTTTTATTCTTCGCTCTCTCCTTCTTCCATCCCTTCCTGTACTAGTCTCTCCTTCCCTGCCTCCATCCCCTTCACTTCACTTCACTTATTTTCTTAACCTTCATTTCTTCCCTCTTCCCTCTTTTTTCTTCATTTTCCAAACCTTCCTTCCTTCTCCCCGTGTCATTTTCCATTCTCCTCTTCTCTTCATTTTCCTTCTTTCTTCCTTCCCTTCCCTTTTCTCCTTCCTTCTTCTTTCCTTCCCCTTTCTTTCTTTTATTCCTCTCCTCCCTCCCTCCTTCCTTTCTTCCTCTTTCCTTACTCCTTCCCTCTCTCTTCTTCATTCCCTTCCTTCCTTCCTCTCTCCCTCCTTCCCCTTTTTATACAAAAAGGAGGGCTCAGAATACATCACTGAGCTCCGTTCCACCCAGGTATGAAAAGGGCTAAAAAAAGCAAACAGGATTTATGCCCCAGAGTTTGGGACTTGTATTCAATTACCTGTCTGCACTAACAAAGACAATCTCGAATTTTTGACCAGCATCTTTGATTTTCCGGTAAGATTCCACCAGAACCCGAGTGAGACTTCTACAAGGTGGGCACTGCAGAAAGAAAAAGTTTAAAAAAAGAAATTAAAATTAAGGCAAACAGCCCAGGAATTATCTTGATATACTACAAAAAAGACCCCCTACTTTTCTCTTCGAGTGCCAGAAATAACTAGGATAATATACAAGCAGGCTGGCAAACTGATACACATGGAGTACTAGAATCTTAACAAAACAGGTAGTCCTCAATTTACAACAGTTCATTTAGTGACCATTCGACGTTCCAACGGCACCGATAAACATGACTTGTGACCGTTTTTCACGCTTGTGACCATTGTAGCATCTCTATAGTCAGGTGACTGAAATTTGGATGCTAATTGACTTATATTTACGACGGCCGCAGTGTCCCGGCGTCACGATCCACGGGGAAAAGTCAGATCCGCTCAGCACCTGTGTTACTAACTCCACTGCATGGATTCACTTCACAAATGTGGCCAGAAAGCTCGTATAACAGGAGGGAAATGAACACGTGTCCCACATAGCGACAGAAATTTGGGGCTCCGTTCTGGTCGTAACTTGAGGACTAACTGTAGGGATTCAGGAGTGTGGTCACATGACCCTATACCCATGATGGCGAACCTATGGCACGTGTGCCACACTTGGCACGCAGAGCCATTTGTGCCGGCACGCGCCCTTCAGGCAAACTTAACCTCACTGGGCATGCGCGCGCCTCACAGCTGATTTTTGATCAGTTTGAGGCCTTTTCCGGCCTCCCAAAGGCTTGAGGAAGGCTTCTGCAGGCTGAGAAATAGGCCCCTTTCGTCACTTCCTGTTTTTCCGAAAATATCGGAAGTGGCGAAACGGGGCTAGTTTTCGGCCTGCAAAGCCTGCAGAAGCCTTCCTCAAGCTTTGGGAGGCCAAAAAGGGCCTCAAACCAGCTGTGAGACGCAGTGCAGATAAGGGGTGGCGGGGTGGGTGGGTGGGGATTGCGTGCACATGCGTAGGGGGCGTGCGGGGCGTTGCCTTCTGGGTCCTGGTATGAGCATGGAAGCACATGCGCACAATTTTTGGCACAGGAGGCCAAAAAGGTTAGCCACCACTGCCCTATACAAACCATTGGATCTCTGATTCCAGGTCATAAAGGCCTGATGCCTGTTCAAATGGTTACTAACCAACCGGTCAGCAGTCTAGAACAGAGATCTCCAAACTTGGCGACTTTAAGACTTGTGGACTTCAACTCCCAGAATTCCCCAGCCAGCCAGGCTGGCTAGGGAATTCTGGGAGTTGAAGTCCACAAGTCTTAAAGTCGCCAAGTTTGAGGACCCCTGGTCTAGAACGCCCCATAAGCTAAACCAGAAGCCAAATTTGTGCAATTTCAAGGAATGAGGAAAGATTCAGGACAACCCAGATGCAAATAGACACATACACACACACACACACACACCTCGAGACCCCCCTGGAAAGGACTGAGGAGAAGAGGGGGGTCTCACCCAGTGAGCAGAGAAATAAACCCCGACGTGGGAGCCTTCCAAGACGCTGCTGTCAAGGGCAGGCCCGCTATTTCGGAGAAGAGGGCCGGCCACCACCTCGCTGAATGGCCGGGGACCCCACGGGAACTCCAGGCCTGGGGAGGAAAGAAAGCGGAAAGAGAATGGTCAAGAGCCACGGGACTGCTGCTTAATGGTATTTTTATTTATTGACTTAATTAAAATGTTTATGTACCACCCAACTTTCAAAGAACGAGAGCCAGTTCGGTCCAGTGGTTAAGGCCTCAAGGATAGAAACTAGGAGATGGTGAGTTCTAGTTCCACCTTAGGCATGAAAGCCAGCTGGAAGACTTTGGACCGATCACCAGGAGACAGTGAAATTCTAGTCTGCCTGAGGCATGAAGGCCAGCTGGGAGACTTTGGGCCAATCACTAGGAAATGGTGAGTTCTAGTATTGCTTTAGGTATGAAAGCCGGGTGGTTGACTTTGGGGCAAAAACCAGGAGGTGGTGAATTGTAGTCCCACTTTAAGCGTGAAAATCAGCTTAGTAACTTTGAGCTAATCACCAGGTAACAGTGAGTTCTAGTTCCACCTTAAGCATGAAACTCAGCTTGGTAACTTTGGCCCAATCACCAGGAGACAGTGAGTTCTAGTCCCACTTTATGCATGAAAATCAGCTGGGTGACCTTGGGCCAATCACCAGGAGACAGTGAATTCTAGTCCCACCTTCAGCATGAAAATCAGCTGGGTGATTTTGGGCCAATCACCAGGAGACAGTGAATTCTAGTTCTACCTTCAGCATGAAAATCAGCTTGGTAACTTTGGCCCAATCACCGGTGATTGGGAGGAGACGGTGAGTTTTAGTCCCGTCTTAGTTGTGAAAGCCAGATGGGTAACTTAGGGCCAATCACCATGAGACTGGGAGTTCTAGTCCTGCCATAGGCATGAAAACCAGCTGGGTAACTTTGGGTCAGTCTTTCTCTCTCTCAGCCCAACCCACCTCACAGGGTTGTTGTTGAGGGGAAAACCGAAGGAAGAAACATTAGAAGTATATTTGCTGCCTTGAGTTATTAATAAAAATAATAAAGACAGGAATACATAAATATGTAAAATTAACATAACATCCACCTCATTCCAACTCTGGGAATGAAGGGGAAAAGGTCAACTTCGGTTAGAATAGGAAGGTATCCTAGAGCTGGGGTGTGGAACGATGGCCCTTTTATGACTTGTGGACTTCAACTCCCAGAATTCCTGAACCAGCCGTAGGCTAGCATGGGCCATCGTTCCACATGCTGGCTGAGGAATTCTGGGAGTTGAAGTCCACAAGACATCGTTCCCCATGCTGGCTCAGAAGACAAGTTTAAAGGGGGCATTCATTCCCCACCCTCTCTCAGGAATTATGGGAATTGAAGTCCACAAGTCATAAAGGGGCCATCATTCCCCATGCTAGTTCAGGTATTGTGGGAGTTGAAGTCCACAAGTTTTAAAAGGGCCGTCCTTCCCCATCCTGTCTCAAGGATTCTGGGAGTTGAAGTCCACAACTCATAAAAAGGTCATCATTCCCCACTTTTGTACCTAGATGGATAGGAAGAATGTTGGCCTAACAAGACCATATTCTCTCTCCTCTTACCTTCTGGGTCATCTCGGATCACCAAGAGGCCATTCCGACAAACCACTTTCCCAGTGTTGGCATCTATAAATATCAGCGAGGGGATGTTGGACACCCGGAATTTGTTCCATAGTTTCAACTGGAAGGGCAGAGAAAAAGAAAGAAAAGAGAATTAAAAAAACACGATGGAACCAGAAATGCAATTAACCTCACCCCCACACCCCCAAATAGGAAAGAAATTAGCTTTATGCAGGTCGTCCTCCATTGACGACCGTTCATTTACAGACCGTTTGAAAGTTACAGCAATGCCGAAAAAAGTGACTTATGACCGGTTCTCACACATATGACCATTGCAGCAACCTTCCCCTCATAGTCACATGATCAAAATTTGGGCACTTGGCAATATTTACCCGTGTTTCCCCCGAAAATAAGACCCTGTCTTATATATATTTTTTGCCACCAAAAAAGGCATCAGGTCTTATTTTCGGGAAACATCATCCACTGACTAACCTCATTTGCGGGTGTCATCCCCGCCCTCCTTTTCGCTGTCAGAGGCCTTCAGGAACTTCTGCGGCCGGCAAGGCTTTCCTGAAGGCCTCTACAGCTGATAAAAGAGCTCTGGATCGATCTAGACCTTTGTTCTCAGCTCCAGAAGCCTTCAGGAAATCCAGGCCAGCCTTGCCGGCTGCAGAAGAAATGGGCCGGCAAAGCAGGTGTCAAGGTGTGCAAGGCCTGGCTATACCTGTCCAAAGGTAAGTAGTAGGACAGCCACTCCTCATCCCCACCCTAGCTTAATTTTTACCCATCCACTCTGGAGTGGGTGGGGTCTTAATTAGGGCTTATTTGGGGGGGGTAGGGCTTATATTGGGTGCACATGTCAAAATCAAGCTAGGACTTACTTTCAGGGTAGGTCGTATTTTGGGGGGAAACAGGGTACAACGGTTGCAGCAAGCTGAGATCACATGACCTCTATTTATGACCTTCCCAGCCAGGCCAGCTTTTGGAAAGCAAAGTCAATGAGGGGGTAGCCAGATTCGTTTAATGACCAGGAGATTCATTTAACAACTGCAAAGATTTGCCTAACAATCCCGGCAAAAAAGGCCATAAAATCAGGTGCAACTTACTGAACAACCGTCATGCTTATTAACAGAAATTCTGGTCATAAGTTGAGGGCCATCTATGTAACGTTTGATTGATTCATGTAACAACGGCAGTGATTCACTTAATTATAAGGCCAAAATGATTGTTAAAAGGAGGCGAAACTCACTTAACAACCGCCTTGCTTAGCAACAAAAATTCTAGCCATAAGTCGAGGACGATCTATATAACAGTTGATTGAGTCACATAACAATTGCGATGAGTAATTTAAAAACCACGGCAAAAAAGGTCGTAAAATTAGGTGCAACTCACTTAACAACCAAAATTCTACTTGTAAGTTGAGGACGACTTAATTAGTATAATAATTATTATAAGCCGCACAGTGCCTGGTTTTGGTTCACAATTCAGACTGTAAACAGCTTCGCACCACTCTTAACAATTAGTTCTCAGGAAGCCAGTTGGTGAATTGGCGGTTTCCTTTCCAAATCTGCGGGATTACAAAAAAAAAAATCCCACAGAGGCCCCTCTGACTGTGCACAATGGGAGTTGTGATCCAATAAACCCACAAAGCCACAAACTGCCAAAGCCTTAAATTAATGCATCTTAAAACACACACGCACAGGCATACAGCAAAATCTGAAATAAAATCTGGTTTATTCAGCCACCGGATTCTTTTGCGCTAAATGGATTAAATCAACGTACAATGAGTAGCTACAAAAACGGGAAGCGAGAAGGAGGAAAATATGTATCCCTCGTCTTATTTTTTATTAAGGAAGGGAGGAAGGTTGCTTTGAGGGCCTGCTGGGTGCGAATGCAAAATTTGCTCCTCTTAAATCATTCATTCCTTGCAGGAGGAAGTAAATAAAAAAAACTACAGTCCTCGACAAAAAAACAGATCATTTAGTGACCGTTCAAAGTTACAACAGCCCTGAAAAAAAGTCACCAATGACCATTTTTTCACACTTACGACCACTGTAGCATGTCCATAGTCACATGATCAAAATTCGGACACTTGGCCACTGGCTCGTATTTATGACGGTCGCAGTGTCCCGGGGTCACATTTGTGACCTTTTGACAAGCAAAGTCCAGAGGGAAGCCAGAGTTCACTTCACGACCATGTAACTAACTTAACAACTGCAGCAAATCACTTAACAAAAGTCATAAAACTTTTATAGATACATTTAAATATTTGATGTACACTGAGCTTTTGCACCAAGATAAGATCCTTGTGTGTTTAATCACACTTGGCCAATAAAGAATTCATTCATTCATCTATTCATTCAAAATGGGACAAAACTCACTTAACGAACTTCTCACTTAGCAAACAGAAATGTTAGGCTCAATTGTGGTTGTGCGTAGAACGAAAGAATTCCCTATATTACTTCAAATTTTGTCACCCTAAAGGGAGAAAATAACTTTTCTAGGGTTTGATATTTTACAAACTTCAAATGTTATATATGAAAGTGGGGGAAACCTTCATTTTAAACCCAGAACCCAAAACACGAAACTACATGAAAGGTTTAATTCATTCAACTCAATCTATAAAGCGAAACATACCACTCATGCATCATCACAAAATCTCCAGAACTGTAAAGCCTACAAACTTGAAATTTGGCATATATGTTCCTCTTGGCTTCTAGGTGCTCACTAAGAAAGGATTTTTCAAAATGATCATCAGAGCTATTAGTATTTTGTGTATTATCATTATTATTATTATTAACACGCTCTGATGCTAAGGAGTTCTACTCCCCCTCCCCACCTGAAAAGAAATCCGTTACAAATGCAAAACAAGAAGCAGAGGAGATTCAATTTCTGTTTCACCAGCTTTAGTACAGAACAGTTGAACTAAGTCACGCCCAGATTCCTTGCTGTCTCCTTCTTGCTCACACAGCAAATGCTGTTTCAGTTTCCAAACAGCCCTCAATTCTCTCACACTCTGACAGGACGCTGGCCAGATGAATGCCTATGGATGCTGGTAGGCAGAGGTAGAATTATTTTTCCTTATTTTCCTCCCCAAAATCTAAGCCCGACCACATAGTTTTGTAGCGAAGCTCTGGTATCCAGCTAGTTAAGAGATATTACAACAATAAAAATCCATTTAAGGCCACTGCATTTAAATCTCTCCCTCAAGTTTACCCTCACGGGGTTATGTGATTCTTATTTTGTGACCGTCTCGGGATTCTTCTAATAAGCAAACTCAGTGGAGGAAAATCAGACTGGCTTACCGACCGCAGCAAAAAGGCTATAAAGTTGGATATGACTCATTTAACAACAGCTTCACTTAAGAGACAGAAGTTCTGGTAACTAGTTAAAATAAGTTCTATCTTAAACCTCAGCCTTTCTTCCCAGGAGTTTGGAAAAGAATACCAGACTGGCAACGCTCTGCTATTTTAATTTGCCCCACATTTAATCATATATAGCAGAGATTTGGGGAAAAAAAAACAACCGCCAGTTTCAAAGGCCTGGCTGGCTGAAAAATCTTTATGTGATAAAACAGGATGATGAAAGACAGTCCCGTTTTCAGTCCTTCCATCCCTTTTTTCTTTCAGCTGAATTTTGAGCGGAGTTAACTTTTTTGCTAGTTTAGATTCTGGCCCCTCTTTTATTTTTGTTTGAAAAGTTCAACCCGCCATGTAACCAAGGTTGTGTTTTGTTTTGTTTTTAAAAAAGGCAAGATGGCGGCCCTAACTACGCTTAAAAAAAATGTCCCCCTTTTTAAACAAGGCAAACTTGGTGCTTTTCTGAGCTTGGCGGCTTTCTTGCAGACATTTTGTTACCCAACTAGGCAACTGTCATCAGTGCTGGAAGGCAATGGGGTTTGCAGAGGAGGAGGAGGAGGAGGAAGAGGAGGAGGAGGAGGAAGAAGAGGGGTCCTTGATGAGTCTGACTGGTTTGTTTTCTTGCAGACGTTTCATGACCCAACCAGATAACATAATCAGAGTTAGTAGAGTGGGGTTTGTGTAGGAGAAGAAAGGGAGGAGGAGGAGGAGGAGGAGGAGGAAAACTGTCAGCTCCTTGGTGCTCTGAGATAGGTGGGGTTTTTTGCAGACATTTCATAACACAACTAGGCAACATTCATCAATGCTACAAAGGAGGGGGATATGTGAGGAGGAGGAGGAGGAGGAGGAGGAGGAGGAGGAAAACTGTCAGCTCCTTGGTGCTCTGAGATGGTGGGTTTTGCAGGAGGAGTGAGGAGGAGGATATGTGGAAGGGGGTGAAGAGGAGGAGGAGGAGGAGGAGGAGGAGGAGGAGGAAAACTGTCAGCTCCTTGGTGCTCTGAGATAGGTGGTTTTTTGCAGACATTTCATAACCCAACAGAGCAACATAATCAGAGTTAGTAGAGTGGGGATATGTGAGAAGGGGGTGAAGAGGAGGAGGAGGAGGAGGAGGAGGAGGAGGAGGAGGAGGAGGAGGAGGAGGAGGAGGAGGAAAACTGTCAGCTCCTTGGCGCTCTGAGATAGGTGGGTTTTTGCAGACATTTCATAACCCATCTAGGCAACATTCATCAGTGCTACGAAGGAGGGGGATATGTGGAAGGGGGTGAAGAAGGAGGAGATGGGGAGGAGAAAGGGGAAGAGGAGGAGGGGGGGAAAGGGAGGGAGGTAAGACTATGGGGTCCTTGGTGCTCTCTGAGCTGTTTTCTTGCAGGCATTTTGTTACCCAACTAGGTAACATCATCAGCGCTAGAAGGGAATGGGATTTGCGGGCGGGGAGGAGGGAGGAGGAGGAGAATTGTGGGGTCCTTGGTGCTCTCGGAGTTTGATGGTTTTCTTGCAAATGTTTCATGACCCAACTAGATAACATCATCAGTGCTAGAAGGGAGGGGGGTTAGGGTTTCCTGACTAAGCAGGGGGTTGGACTAGAGGACCTCCACAGTCCTTTCCAACTGTTATTCTATTCTATTCTAGTTGCCCATCAAATCGGAAGCGCTTCGGCGGAATCATCCATTCCACCGAGGACGCTCCCTCCCTCGCTCGCCTCCAAGCCCCCGAAGGCGGGAGGAGGAATTTGAAGAGCCCGCAGGCTTTGGAGCCGGCCCAAGGAGACGCCTTTGCAAACGCTCTCTCCTCTCGCCGGAGAGTGTCCACTTCAAACCGGCCAAATCCTTCTGTTTGTTTGGCCTGCGCCGTCCCAAAGAGCCTCCGGTGGTGGGGGTGGTTTGGATTGCATCAGCTTTTGATGGGCCTGGTCCTCCTCGGGTTACAGCTGACCGATGTGGCATGAGATGAGATCCGAGGACGGCGCGGGAAGCCTAGAGGGCCATCTCAGGAAATGAAAAGACCGTTTTGCCCGCAAAGGAGAAGAGGAACGCAACACAAGCGGAGGGGACGAATGATAACAGATAATCGGAGTTGGAAGGGACCTTGTAGGTCATCTAGTCCAACCCCCCGCCCAAGCGGGAGACCCTACACCATTTCTGACAGAGAGCAGTCCAGCCTCTTCTTGAAAGCTTCCAGTGATGAAGCTCCCACAACTTCTGAGGGCAACGTCTGATCCACTACTTAATTGTTCTCACTGTCAGAAAGTTTCTCCTTATTTCCAGGTTGAATCTCTCCTTGTTCAGTTTCCATCCATTGTTCCTTGTCTGGCCTTCGGGTGCTTTGGAAAATAGCTTGAATCCTTCCTCTCTGGGGCAGCCCCTCAAATATTGGAAGACTGCTATCCTGTCTCCCCTGGTCCTTCTCTTCACTAGACTAGCCAGGCCCAGTTCCTGCAACCGTTCTTCATATGTTTTAGTCTCCAATCGCCTAATCATCCTGGTTGCTCTTCTCTGCACTTTTTCCAGAGTCTCAACATCTTTTTACATCTCTTCTTTGTGGCGAGGCCTGAGATATTGGAAGACTGCTTTCATGTCACCCCATCCTTCTTTTCCTTAAACTAGACATGTCTTCTGTCCATCCATGGTTTGCTCAGATATTTTCTCTTTCTTTCTTTCTTTCTTTCTTTCTTTCTTTCTTTCTTTCTTTCTTTCTTTCTTTCTTTCTTTCTTTCTTTCTTTCTTTCTTTCTTTCTTTCTTTCTTTCTTTCTTTCTTTCTCTCTCTCTCTCTCTCTCTCTCTCTCTTTCTTTCTTTCTTTCCTCCCTTCCTTCCTTCCTTCCTTTTGCTTTGGAATATAGCTTGACCCCTTCCTCCTCTTTGGGCAGCCAAATATTGGGCAGCCAATCTCAAATATTGGAAGATGCTATCCTGTCTCCCCTGGTCCTTCTCTTCCCTAGACTAGCCAAGCCCAGTTCCTGCAATCGGTCTTCATATGTTTTAGCCTCCAGTCCCCTGATCATCCTGGTTGCTCTTCTCTGTACTTTTTCTAGAGTCTCAACATCTTTTTTATAGTGTGGTGAGCAAAACTGGATGCAGTACTCTAGGTGTGGTCTTACTAAGGCTTTATAGAGTGGTATTAGTACCTCACTTAATCTTGATTGTATCCCTCTGTTAATGCAATTTAGAATGACTGAGAGATTAGACTCGGGGGCGGGGGGGATTATTACAGGCACTCCTCGATTTATAACCACAACAGAGGCAAAAATGAAGCGAAATCTTTGCTAAGTGAATGTTGCAATACAGTTAAGTGAAACACCGGCGATGAGTAAGATGGTTATTGAGCGAATCTGGCTTCCCCGTTGATTTTGCAAACCTGATTTTAAAAAACAACAACCACCAAGATGGGAAGACGATCCATCACACAAACTCCTTTTCAACAGCTCAGCAGGCGGGAATTCAACAGGGAGAGGGGGAAACCATTGCACGCCCTTGGCTTATTTGACTTTTGACCTTCCTGCTCTGATAGGTTTATGATCATAGCTCTCCACTGAGACAAAAAAAGGGTGGGGTTTTTTTTAGGAGAATGGACTAAAATAAACTTAATCCGGTAGTGTTAGGAATTCTCAGTCTGTGTTCAATTGCAATGGACTTTATAAAAAAGGTACCTGTTTAATTTAAGCTTTAATTCTAAGCGCCTTAACATCTGTCAAAAGCAAAACCTAGGCTGTTGATCATGCTACCGTATTAAATAAAAAAAAGCAAAAACTTTCCCAGAATTCCCCAGACAACATGCTTTAAGATGCAAGCTGACTAGGGAATTCTGGGAGCTGAAGTCTCTTAAAGCATGCTGGCTGAGGGATTCTGGGAGTTCAAGTCCACAAGTCTTAAAGTGGCCAAGGTTGGAGACCCCTGTCTTAAAGAAATACTGACCGGGGGATACTGGGAGTTGGAGTCCACCCTTCTTAAAGCTTTTTGCCTGGGGAATTCTGGGAGTTGGAGTCCACCTGTTTTAAAGCATGCCGGCTAGGGAATTCTGGGAGTGAAATTCCCCCCATTTTAAACCATGCTAACTGGGGAATTCTGGGAGATTGAAATCTACTCTTCTTAAAGTATGCTGACTGGGGAATCCTGGGAGTTGTAGTCCACCCATCTTAAAGAAGGCTGGTTGAGGAATTCTGGCAGTGGAAATCCACCCCATCTTACAACATAGCCAGCTGGGGAATTCTGGGAGCTGAATCCACCCACCTCCAAGCTGTGCTTTGATAAAAAGGAAATCCACATGGCCTCAAGAGGCTCTAATTTCCCTTGAAATAATGCTTAATTGAGGAAAACAGCCTTCCGCTGAGAGGCTGCCAACTCCCTGTTTCCTGGGCCGAGACGGGGCTCCTTCCAAGGCTTTCCACAACTCCATAAATTCAAAGAAGACACAAAAAAAAACCAGGAGGGAAATTTCGGTGCGTCTTCACAGGGCCAGAATGGAAGAAGCGAGAGCATTTCTCCAGGCAGAGCCATAAAATCTTCATTCACGCCGAGAACGACGGACAAAATGCCCGATTGCAAACGCCCCCCCCAAAACAAGAAAGCTACCCTCCACTGAGCGTGCGCCCGTTCTCGTCCATTTTTTTGCATGGCTAATCACATTTGGCCGATGCACGCTTGGCTCCTATCCCTTGATTTCTTTGGAGAGCATCCGGCAGCTCAAAACAGCCAGGAAAAAAATCCATCTTATTTGTCATAACAAATCCAAAACAAACAGAGGAGCATTAGCCAATTAAAGTGGAATGCGGCAGCCAAAAGAAAGAGAGAGAGAGAGAGAGAGAGAGAGAGAGAGATGCTCGTTGGCTTGACCGCAGAAGGGGAGAATGAATTTGGGGTGGGTGGGTTGCAAAAACGAGGCCTGGGGTTCGCCCCAAATGCCATCAGAAGAAGAGGGGGGAAAGGAGGATTAGCACCATGGTAAAACCACTGGAATCAGAGTCAGGAGATTGGACACGGGGTAGCACAATGCACTCCAGCGGTCCTGGATATAATCCTGTTCCACTTCCAGTGGCCCCACCTGAGATTTGGGTGGCAGCCTAAATCACCCCAAATTTTGGCCTGCATCCAATGCAACCCATTTCCAACCTTGGGTGGCCTGCGCAAAAATACAAAAAGGGTGTTTATCGGGAAGGTTGTTAAGGCAACCTTGCAAGAATGTAAGCAACGGTGCCGAATCTCGGCTTTTAATTAATCTGCGAAAGTTTCAGAAATACCCACAAACATTTGAACGAACGGCAGACAGGAGCCTTCCAAAAGAAAGGAAAAGCACGGAGATGTACAGAGGGTCCCCGACTTATGACCGCAATTGAGTCTCCCCCCGCCCAAAAAAATCAAGCAAGTTGTTAAGTGAGTTTTTCCCCATTTTACGGACCTCACTTCTCACAGCTGTTAAGAGAATCACTGCAGTTGTTCAGTTAGTAGCAACGGCACTTAGACTTATATACCGCTTCACAGTGCTTTTACAGCCCTCTCTAAGCAGTTTAGAGAGCCAGCCTCTTGCCCCCAACAATCTGGGTCCTCGTTTTACCGACCTCAGAAGGACGGAAGGCTTGAGCCAGTCAGGATCAAATTTCCTGGCTGTGGGCAGAGTTAGCCTGCAATACTGCATTACAACCACTGCACCACCACGGATTCCTTCCTTCCTTCCTTCCTTCCTTCCTTCCTTCCTTCCTTCCTTCCTTCCTTCCTTCCTTCCTTCCTTCCCAACAATAGGACAGACTTATATACCGCTTCACAGTGCTTTACAGCCCTCTCTTAGGTGGTTTACAAAGTCAGCCTCTTGCCCCCAACAATCCTGGCTCCTCATTTTACTGACCTGGGAAGGATGGAAGGCTGAGTTGACCTGGAGCCGGTCAGGATCGAACTTCCTGGCTGTGGGCAGAGTTAGCCTGCAATATTGCATTCTAATCCCTGAGTTTCTAGAGAGGGAGGGGGAAAGAAGGAAGGAAGGAAGGAAGGAAGGAAGGAAGGAAGGAAGGAAGGAAGGACAATAACGATAGCACTTGTATACCACTTTACAGTGCTTTACAGCCCTCTCTAAGCAGTTTACAGAGTCGGCCTCTTGCCCACAACAATCTGGGTCCTCATTTTACTGACCTCGGAAGGATGAAAGGCTGAGTTGACCTGGAGCCGGTCAGGATCGAACTTCCTGGCTGTGGGCAGAGTCAACCTGCAATACTGCATTATAACAACCGTGCCACCGCAGCTCTAGTAACACGGCTCTTAAGTGAATCTGCCTTTCCCCCATTCGCTTGTCAGAAGGTCACAAAAAGCGATCACGTGACCCCGGGACATTGCAACCGTCATAAATAAATGGGAGATGCTGCAATAGTCATAAGTGTGAAAAATGGGGGTTCCTTTTTTTTAAGTGCCGTTGTAATTTTGAACAGTCACTAAATGATCTGCTGTAAGTCGGGGACTACTTGTAACTTGAACCCTCTCCTGCAGCTTTTGCTTAATGATCTCAGCGTCCACTTAATGACGGCCACACACAAAAAAAAAACCACTGTAAAATTAGGTTGTCCTTGTGGATTCCTCAACCTTCAACTGTTCATCACATACAACGGAAATTCCAGGTTCCATTACGGTCATTAAGTCGAGGACTAGCTGTATCATCACAGAACGCCCTTTCCAAATCGTTTTGTCTGGCCTTCACACTCACACACACACACAAACACACACAGAAGCCCACACCCCAACCTGCCTCCCACTCTGCATTCCTCAAGTCGGTGGTGAACATTTTAAAAATTTAATTCGATCTTTTCCAGATCTTTCAGCAGAAGCTTCTTCAAACGCAGGCAGGGGACCGAGGGCCCAAAATCTTGAAAAAAATTAATACCCAGAAAATCTCTTTGTCCCTCAAGGCCCACTCCCTTCTTGGAGAAGACAATCTCCCCCCATTTAATTTTAGTTCGTACAAAAAGAAAGAAAGCGCCGCGGAGCTGACTTGTCAAAGACAACTCCTAATCAGAAAAGGATTCTGTGGCTAATCCCCTTATTAAGTTTTCACCAGATATTTCTGCCATATCCTTGACAAAAACTCTGCAGCGTAAAACGGAGGGGGACGCACTCGTATCCAAGGAAATTGGAGGGTTGGAGGAATCCGGTTTCAGAACTGAAAAAAAAAACAAAAAACAGAAATGGCCCAGAGCTTCAATTCTTTGGAATTCTAAGCAAGCCAAATTTTGTTTCGAATTTTTTTTAAAAAGGAACTTAAAGTGAGATGCTGGATTTTTGCATTGATTGGGATATGCAGGAATTTTGGCACTCAGTGTCAGATGCCAGAACTTTGCATTTATTGGGAGATGCTAGAATTTTGAATTTATCAGGAGATGCAAATATATTACACTTAGTGTGAGATGCTAGAATTTTGAATTTATTGAGAGATGCTAGGATTTTGATCAGGAGATACAAAAATTTTAGTGTGAGATGCCACAGATCTGCATTTAGCGTGAGATGCTTCAATTCTGCATATACTGTGAGATGATAGAATGTTATGTTTATCAGGAGGTTAAATTTATTTGGAGTTGCTGGAATTTAGCATTTATTGGGAAATACCAGAATTTAGCACTTGTGTGAGATGCTAAAATTTGGAATTATTGGGAATGGTAGAATTTTGAATTCATCAGAAGATGCTAAAATTTTAGCATGAGATGCTACAATTCTGCATTCACTGTGAGATGGTAGAATTTAGTGTTTATCAGGAGTTTAAATTTATTTGGAGATGGTGGAATTTTGCATTTTATTGGGAGATGCAAGAATTTTGCACTTAGTGTGAGGTGCTAAAATTTGGAATTATTGGGAGATGCTAGGATTTTGAATTTATCAGGAGATGCTAAAATTAGTGTGAGATGCCGGAATTTTGCATTTATTGGCAGGTGCTAGAATTTTGAATCCAACAGGAGATGCAAAAATTTTAATGTGAGATGGTAGAATTTTGAATTTATCAGGAGATGCAACAATTCTACATTTACTGTGAGATGCTAGAATTTTGTGTTTATCAGGAGCTTATATTTATTTGGAGATGCCGGAATTTTGCACATAGTATGAAATGCTAAAAATTTGCATTTATTTGGAGATGCTAGAATTTTGTTGAGGAATATGAAATCCAAACAAGAGAAGAACTAATGACGACGGATCCAGTTGTCAGTGGGTCTCTGTTTTGTAATTACTATAGTTTTAAACCAAAGCCAAAAGAACTTATAGTTTTAAACACTGTTAAGACTGAGTTTGAAATAGAACTGTGTACCAATCATAAGCATGTAATTGCTAAAACGCATAAACTTTTATTAAAATTGAAAAGAGAAGAATATTTTTATTGTTGTAAATGTTTTTATTGTCTTAAATAATTTTTAATTTTAGAACTGACTAAACTCAGGGACCTAGACTTACAGATTAAGATGGGCAGCTATAGAAATTGAACAAATGAATGAGTGAATAAAAAAATTCACTCATGTATAATAATGTATAATAAAGTGGGATAAAAACTTTGGTTATAACACACCAGTGGGACAATATGTGATTGAAAGGACTGAACTTTCCACTGTAATATATAACCTTCAAAAAGAATTTTGACAAAATGATGTAACGTTGACATACATCTCCAGATATCCTATCCGGAACGAAATTTTAAAACGGAGGTGAGCTTTCTAGTCCTCATGAGGGCATAAAGGCATTTCAAGATGGGAGAACAGCAATAGCACTTGAAAAAAGCAAAAACAGCAGCAGAAGAAGAAGGAAAAAAAAAACTCATTTCGATTTATAGTCTGGACATGTTTACTCTGAGGAGCACCTGCTGCGTTTGGTAGGTTACAACTTGTTCTGCTGTGTGTGGCAAATTCCAGCCGTTCTCCAGCTTTGATGATTGGATCAGTTTGGAAACCAACACCAGGATGTGTGCCAATTTTGGCAAATTAATCTACAAGTTGTTTGCCAAAAAATAATAATAAAAAATAGAAGCTTCTTTGCTTCAGCCTTCAGAAGACAAGCCGATTTTATCTCCGGGAGAAGAACAGCGAGGAATTTCTTGCACGCCCATGTGCAAGAACTAAACAACGAATTCAAGCAGTCCTCGATTTACCCTCACAACTGAGCTGAAGATTTCCGTTGCTAAGTTGTTAAGTGTGTCTTACCCCATTTTACAACCATTCTTGCCACCGTTTTTAAGTGAATCCCTGCCATTTTTGAAATTAAATAACGCTGTTAAGTGGAGAGGAGAGTTAGAGAAGAATCGAATCGAATGGAGAACGGAGGAGAGAGAAGAGAATAACAAAGAGCTGGAAGGGACCGTGTAGGTCATCTAGCCCAGCCCCCTGCTCAACCGGGAGACCTTATTCCAACGATGGCTACACTTTTCAGCACCAAGGGGCCCAAATTGTGCACGTGCATGCGCACCCCCGAAATGCAACACACGCGCATCCCCATGTATGCGCCCTGCCCAGCGCATGCACACGCAACCCCTGTGTGTGCACCCCGCCCCCTTGCTTACACCGTGCCCCCGTGTATACGCAGCGGAGACCTGAAGATCAGCTGGCTCGCGTGCCCAGAGAGAGGGCTCTGCGTGCCACCTTTGGCACGCTTGCCATAGCTTCGCCGTCACGGCCTTATTCCATTTCTGACTGGTGTCTGTCCAGTCCCTCCTTGAAAGCCACCAGTGATGAAGCAGCCACAACTCCGTTTCTTCATTTCTTCCTCCACCCCAAATACTGTATTTTCCTCCTCCTCTTTAAAATTACAGCCAGAGTCGCTGCCTTTGATCTCTGCTTACTCAAGAATTTCCCAGAAGAAAAAAGGAGATTAATCTCAGCGGGCGTCCCAAGAAGCTGTTCAAACACTTAAGAAATCCCTTTTTCTTCTGCAGAAGGCAACGACAAGGAAGTCGTTTCCTCGATTTATGACCGCCATCCAGCCCAACATTTACTGGGGCTAAGCGTGATATTCCGTTCGGTGACTTGGGCCCCGTTTTACAACGTTTCTTGCCACGGTTGTTAAGCGAATAGCTGCAGTTATGACGTTAGTAACGCGGCTGTTAAGTGAATCTGCCTTCCCACCATTCACTTTGCTTTTCAGAAGGTCCCAACAGCTGCAACCGTCATAAATATGAGTCGGTTGCCAAGTGACCAAAGTTTGATCAAGGGGAGGCTGCCACCGCCGTGACTACAGGCTGTCCTCGATTCATTTAGTGACCGTTCAAAGTTATGACAGCACTAAAAAAAAGGGACTTATGACTGTTTTTCACACTTACGACCGTTACAGCATTCGCCATGGTCAGGTGATCAAAATTCGGACACTTGGCAACTGACTCTTATTTATGACGATCACAGTGTCCTGGGGTCATGCAATCCCCTTTTGCGACCTTCCGACAAGCAAAGTCAACGGGGAAGCCGTATTCACTTAACCTCGCTTAACAACTGCCGTGATTCACTTAACAACCGTGGCGAGAAAGGTCATAAAATGGGGCAAAAATTCACTTCACATTTTCCTCAGCAACATAAATTCCGGGCTCCATGGTGGTCATTAAGTCGAGGATGGCCTGCATCGAAAACGGTCACAAGCCCCCTGTTTTCTGTGCTGCTGTAATTTTCAGCGGTTGCTAACCGTTTTTAAGTCGTGGACTACCTGTATACCTGTATAGTTGTGTGAAGGAAAATTCAGAACGGCTTTTTTTTTTCCCGCATCTGGAAGTTTATTTAAGTTTTCTAGCCAAACAGGAAGCGGTGCTGGACACTGGCCAATCAGGAGGCCTGGCAGACACCCAGCGGATCCCAAACCACTGGAACCGCTATGGCGAACATATGTCACGCCTGCCAGAGGTGGCACACAGAGCCCGCTCAGGGAGCACACGCACCACCCAAAACAGCCTGAAAACGGCCCGGAAAACAGCCTGAAAAACAGCCAAAACAGGCTGTTTTTCAAGGCCTTTTTCAGGCTGTTTCCAGGCCAAAAACACCCTGAAAATGGTCCAAAAACAGGCCTTTTTTGTGCCAGACACCCCGAAAAACACCCTGAAAATGGCCTGGAAAACAGCCAGCAAACAGGCTGTTTTTCAAGGTCTATTTCAGGTTATTTTCTGGCCAAAAACACCCTGAAAACGGCCCAAATAACACCCTGAAAATGGCCTGGAAAACAGCCCGAGAAATGGTCAGCAAACAGGCTGCTTTTCAAGGTCTATTTCAGGCTGTTTTCCGGCCAAAAACACCCTGAAAACAGCCCAAATAACACCCTGAAAATGTCCCCCAAAAAGACCATTCTTCATGCCAAAAACACCCCGAAAAACACCCTGAAAATGGCCTGGAAAACAGCCTGAGAAACGGCCAACCAACAGGCTGTTTTTCAAGGCCTTTTTCAGACTGTTTTGGGGCCAAAGACACCCTGAAAACAGCCCAAAAAACACCCCGAAAATTGCCAAAAAGCAGGCCATTTTCCAGACAGTTTTTCAGCAGCAAGAAAAGTCATAAAATGGGGCAAAATTCACATAGGTCTCACTTAACAACATACATTTGGGGCTCAGTTGTGGTCATAAGTTGAGGACTGCCTGTATTTAAGAGGCTTGCAGAATCCCAGGGTAACATGATCACCATTTCCAAGCCAGATTCAATTATTCAGACCATCAGATTCATTTATTCAACGTAGTGACTGGCTTAAGAACCGTGGCAAAAAACGGTCATTAAACTGGGCACGGCTCACTTAGCAACGGCCTTGTTTAGCGAGAAGAATTCTAGACCCAACCATGGTCGTAAGTACGAGGACTTGTTGGAAGCCAGCTGGGAAGGATACAAGGGGTGATCATCACACCATCCTGGGACTGCCATAAATACATACAGTTGACAACGGTCATTAACTCTGAAAAACTGCGCTCTGTCACTGTTTTCAGTGCCACGGTAACTTTGAACGGTCGCTAAATGAAACATTAAGTTGAGGGCCGGCTGTATAACCCTTGGCCAACGCTTGAATCTCAAAGCACCGGAAGGAAACTCCTGAATGTTTTGCCCTCCAAGAGCTGAATTCTCTGCTAGCACAAAATTAGTCTGGCAAGGAAGAAGCTTGGCTAAAATCCCGAATATATTGCTTTTTTCCCTCCCAATTAGCATGGAGTTTTAATGGCCCAGCGCTGTTTGCCCTTGCAGTTTCTCTTTTAAATGTGTCGCTTTTGATGCAGGGGACACTGTACATTGGTATTTTCCAACCTTGGGTGACTTTAAAGATGGGTGAACAGGGAAGGAAGGAAGGAAGGAAGGAAGGAAGGAAGGAAGGAAGGAAGGAAGGAAGGAAGGAAGGTGGGTGGAAGCAGGAAGAAAGAAGGAAGGAAGGAAGGAAGGAAGGAAGGAAGGAAGGAAGGAAGGAAGGAAGGAAGGAAAGAAGGAAGGAAGGAAGAAGGAAGGAAGGAAGGAAGGAAGGAAGGAAGGAAGGAAGGAAGGAAGGAAGGATGGGTGGAAGGAAGAAGGAAAGAAGGAAGGAAGGAAGGAAGGAAGGAAGGAAGGAAGGAAGGAAGGAAGGAAGGGTGGAAGAAGGAAGGAAGGAAGGAAGGAAGGAAGGGTGGAAGCAGGAAGGAGAGAAGGAAGGAAGGAAGGAAGGAAAAATAGGAAGGGAAGGAAGGAAGGGTGGAAGGAAAGAAGGAAGGAAGGAAGGAAGGGTGGAAGGAAAGAAGGAAGGAAGGAAGGAAGGAAGGGAAGAAGGGAAGAAAGAACGAAAGGGTGGGTGGGTGGGTGGAAGGAAGGAAGGAAAAATAGGAAGGAAGGAAGGAAGGAAGGAAGGAAGGAAGGAAGGTTGGTTTTCCTGCTTGAGCAGGGGCTTGGACTAGAAGACCTCCAAGGTCCCTTCCCATTATGTTATTCTGATAAAGGAATGAGGGATAGAAAGGGAAGGGAGAGACAGATAAAGAGGGAGGGAAGAACATGGGGAAGGAAGGAAGGAGAAATGAATGATGGATAGAAAGGGAAGGGAGAGACAGGGAGGGAGGAAAATGGAGAAGGAAGGAAGGAGGGACAAATGAATGGAAAGGGAAGGAAGAGACAGATAAAGAGGGAGGAAGGGAAGGAAGGAAAATGGAGAAGGAATGAATCAGGGAGGGAGAGAGGAATGATGGATAGAAAGGGAAAAGAGACACCGATAAAGGAGGAGGGAGGAAAATGAAGAAGGAATGAAAGAGGGAAGGAGGGAGAAAGAATGATGGATAGAAATGGAAGGGAGAGGGAGGGAAGGAGGAAGAGAAGGAAAGAGGAAGGAAAGGAGGATAGAAAGAGAGGGAGGAAAGGAAAGAGGGAAGGAAGAAGGGAAGGAGGAAAGGTAAGAAAGGAAGAAGAAGGGAAGGAAAGGAAGAAAAGAGAGGGAGGAAAGAACAGTGTACAGTAGAAGAGAGGAAGGAAAGGAGGCCAGGAAGATACAAAAGAGAGGGAGGAAAGGAAGGGAAGGGAAGGAAAGAGAAGAGAAGAGAATTCTGGGGACTGAAGTCCTCCCATTTTAAAGTCGCCAAGGTTAAAAACTGCTCACAGCCCTAAAGCAGCCAGCTCCCTCTCTCCCTGGGTTTGAGTGCAAGAAAGCTGGGAAACATAACCACACCTGGGAAACCTTGTGGTGTGTCCCCCTCCCCATCTCCTCCCTCGCTTTTCCCACCCACCCCCAGCCCCATTTGAGAGATTTCCAGGATGCCATGTGCTCCGGCAGGAAAAAATAATAATAATCGCCTTTCACTTCCTCTAATTACTTTTGCATTCTTTGGCCAGGCTTCCAAAGAATTATTAGGAGAAAACTAATGGGGGGAGTTGGTGTTGGGGGTTTTGGGGTTTTTTTTGGTGGGGGGGGACACCTACTGTTCCAAGGAAATCCACCCCACCCACCTGGAAGAGTTTGGAATGTACCTTGTGCCAGCCCTGTTCAGTGGCATTCAACACAGGGGGTCCTCGACTTACAACCGCCACGGAGCCCAAAATATCCATGGCTAAAGCCAGGCAGTTGTGCCACCTTTCTTGCCACTGTCGGGCGGGGGGATCCCTCAGATGCTGCGACTGTCGTAAATACGAATCAGTTGGCCAAGCGTCTAAATTTGGATCATGTAACCCTGGTGTGTGTGGGGGGTGGTGCTGAAACAGCCGTTAAGTGTGAAACGCGGTCCTAAGTCACTTTTTCCCCCCCAGCGCCGTTGTTAACTGTGAACCGTCGCTAAATGAAGTGGTGGTGGGGTGCTGCAACGGCCGTTAAGTGTGAAACGCGGTCCTAAGTCACTTTTTTTCCGCCAGCGCCATTGTTAACTGTGAACGGTCGCTAAATGAAGTGGTGTGCGTGTGGGGGGTGCTGCAACGGCCGTTAAGTGTGAAATGCGGTCCTAAGTCACTTTTTTTCCCCCAGCGCCGTTGTTAACTGTGAACGGTCGCTAAATGAAGTGGTGTGGGTTTTTTTTTTTTTGCTGCAACGGCCGTTAAGTGTGAAACACGGTCCTAAGTCACTTCCCCCAGTGCCGTTGTTAACTGTGAACCGTCGCTAAATGAAGTGTTGCAAGTCCGGGGATTTAGCTGTGTATTTGCCTTCCTGGTGTGGGCTGCGCTAGAAGCCGCCTCCAAGGCCGCTCCAGCTTTGAACCGTCATTAAATGAACAGTCATAAGTCACCCACTGGAGAGAGAGAGGGGGGGGGCGGAGGCACCCACCCTCCTACGGGGCTGGGGGTTTTCCGAGGCCGAAGCGATTTGAGCCCAGCTGTTTGCTTTGGCTCCAGAGGCCGTTGGCTGAGGACGCCAAGGGAGGCTGGGCCCAGGCGCTGATTCCCTGAATAGCCTCCCTAAAGGCATTGGTTCCGGATAATCCCGCTCCCCCGGATCTCCCATGCGGGGTTAAGATCCCACATGATGGGGGGGCGGGCAAAGGCAGGGGGATTTTTTTTCTTTCTTTCACACTCTGGGGACCCCAGGGAAGCCGCAGGAATGTAAGACAGAGGAGTCGACTCTGGGGACATTAGGAGGGAGGGAAGGATGGAAGGAAAGAGAGAAGGGAAGGAGGGAGGGAAGGATGGAAGGAAAGAGAGGAGGAGGGAGGGAGGGAAGGAGGATTCTGGGTGGATCAGGAGGGAGGGAAGGATGGAAGGAAAGAGAGAAGGGAAGGAGGATTCTGGGTGGATCAGGAGGGAGGGAAGGATGGAAGGAAAGAGAGAAGGGAAGGAGGGAGGGAAGGAGGATTCTGGGTGGATCAGGAGGGAGGGAAGGAGGGAGGGAGGAAAGGAGGAGGGAAGGAAGGAGAGAGAAGGGAGGGAGGGAGGGAGAGAGGGAAGGAAGAACTAAGGAAGGAGGGAAAAGGAAGAAAGGAAAAAAGGAACGAGAGAGGGAGGGAGAATAATGGAAGGAGGGAAGAGAGGAAGGGAGAAGGAAGGGAGAAAAGGGATGGAGAGAAGGGAGAAAGGGAAGGAGGGAGGATGGGAGAAAGTGAGGAAAGAAGGAGGGAGGGAAGGATGGAAGGAAAGAGAGAAGGGAGGGAGGGAAGGAGGATTCTGGGTGGATTAGGAGGAAGGAAGGAGGGAGGGATGAAAGGAGGAGGGAAGGAAGGAGAGAGAAGGGAGGGAGGGAGGGAGGGAAGAACTAAGGAAGGAGGGAAAAGGAAGAAAGGAAAAAAAGGAACGGAGAGAGGGAAGGGGAATAATGGAAGGAGGGAAGAGAGGAAGCGGGGAGGAAGGGAGAAAAGGGATGGAGAGAAGGGAGAAAGGGAAGGAGGGAGGATGGAAGAAACTGAGGAAAGGAGGGAGGGAGGGAGGGAGGGAGGGAGGAAAGGAAGAAAAGGGCAGCAGAAAGAGGGGGGAAGGAAAAGCACGAAAGAAAGCAAAAGAGGAAAAGCAAGAGAAAGAAGAATAAATAATACAAGATAGAAAAGGAAGGAAGGAAGGAAGGAAGGAAGGAAGGAAGGAAGGAAGGAAGGAAACTACTACGTCGCCATCAGGCCACCCAAACCAGATCCTCGAAGATCCTTGAGAGTCCCAGATTCAAGAAAGACTATCTATAAGAGACAAAGAACTATGTCAGCCAATTTCTAGGAGGGCAGACCCTCCACAAGCAGGAGCAGTCTACCCCCGATTTCCAATTGCCAGCCAGAGGACCGCCATTTTCTCACAAGCCGAATTCCCATTCATGTTTGCCTCAAGTGGGACGTTTGCTCCGTCCTGAGGAAATACGTGAAGAAACAAGCATCGATTTCGCAGCTCCGGAAAAAGGATCCGTCCGGGATTCATCGGACCAAGTCGGGTGACTCTGGCCCCAACTCTGAGGTGGCGGATCGGAGATCGTCCTGGACGTGATCCCTGAATCCTTCCCCGCCTCAGCAGCTTTTCCCGATCTGACAAAAAAAATCCAGGGAATTCCGGGAAAAAATAAAAAACGAATAAAATATTTCTCAAATCCTGCAAGAATACTGTGGTTTTTACAAGGTTTGCCTTCCTTCTTACGTTTTCAAGTTTTGGCAAAAGTTTCCTCTTTAGGCCATTCAGCTTCCTGTACATGCAAGAGGACTAAAAACCGGATTGGTTTTTTGTGTGTGTGTGTGTGTGTGTGTGTGTGTGTATATATATATATATATATATAACCTCAGAAAACAT
This sequence comes from Pseudonaja textilis, assembly GCF_049901715.1. Lineage (NCBI taxonomy): Eukaryota > Metazoa > Chordata > Lepidosauria > Squamata > Elapidae > Pseudonaja > Pseudonaja textilis. The sequence continues at coordinate 4,411,573 of NC_141990.1, read as the reverse complement.
ATATATATCTATCTATCTATCTATCTATATATATATATACACATACATACATACATACACACACACACACACACACACACACTTAAGACAAGGGTTCCCAACCTGGGTTGCCCACAACCCCCTGTGGGATTGCGAGACGATATTCCAGGGGGTGTAAAAATGTGACTTTAGAAGTTTCAAAATGATAGGGTATATGCATAATTATAAGCATATTATTTATTTTTGTAAGGGGTGCGAGAATGTAACAGAAGCATTCCAGAGACACGGGGTGTAGAAAAGGTTGGGAACCCCTGGCTTAAGGGCTCAAGTGCTCTGACCCGGCTCCCCAAACACAACCAACCCTCTGAAATTAACTCAAAAGATTCCTTTATCGGGAGCCCCGGCAAAAAGTTTTCCTCTCACCGCAGGCTAACGAGTCCGACCGACTGGAAGATGAATAGTTGTCTGCCACATCTATTCATCTCCGCCTCCTGCCTTTTATCCCCAGAGCTAGGGTGGGGCTTTGTTAAGCAGCGATGGTTCTTCTGTCCCAAGGACCGGCCCATAGATTTCCGCTGCTCTCCTTTCCTCTGCCTTTTGTGCATCCGTGCAATTCTTCCTCATCAGCCACCTCCAGACCTGGGGGCTGTTGACTCTCCATCTGAGGGCTGATCGACGGCCTAGGCTGTCCTGTCATCTTCTAGTCTCCCCCTTCCTTTTTCGGCTTCCTCCTTCTCCTCTTGTCCCTCTTTTACTTTTTTCCTTTCTCTTTCCTTCTTTCTCCTATTCCTCTGTCCTTCCCGCTTCTTCTCCCCGTCTCCTTCCTTCCTTCTCTTTCTCCTTCCTTCTCCTCCTCCCTCCTCTTTCTCCTTCTCCCTTCCTTCTCATCCTCCCTTCCTCTTTCCCTCTCCGTCCTTCCTTCACTGCCTTCTTCCTTCTTCTTCTCCTCTTTCCAGACTGGGACAAGGCCCACCATCAGATGCTACCCTAACTGGTTCCATATGTTAATTATACATTTAGGAGAAAATGTTTTCTTCAAGGATTGATTTCACGGGTAGATCTCAACCCCCTGCACCCCTACCCATTATATCTTTCCCCACGAGTTAAGGACTACAATTCCTGCCCTGTTTCTCTGAAAGTACAATCTACCCTGAAAGTAAGTCCTAGCTTGATTTTTTACACGTGAGCCCAATATAAGCTCTATCCCCCCAAATAAGCCCTAATTAAGATCCCTCCTACTACAGAGTGGATGGGTAAAAATTAAGCTAGAGTGGGTTTGCGGGGGATGGAGCTGCCCTACTACTAACCTTTGGACAATTGTAGCCAGGCCTCACACACCGCGATACCTGCCTTGCCGGCCATTTCTTCTGCATCCGGCAAGGCTGGCAAGTCTTTCCTGAAGGCCTCTGAAGCTGATAAGAAAGCTCTGGATCGATCCTGAGCTCTTTTATCGGCTGTAGAGGCCTTCAGGAAAGCCTTGCCAGCCACAGAAGAAATTCCTGAAGGCCTCTGACAGCGAAAAGGAGACCTGCGCAAGTGAGGTTAGTCAGTGGATGACATCCCCCGAAAATAAGACCTGGTGCCTTTTTTGATGGCAAAAAAAAAAAATAAGACAGGGTCTTATGTTCGGGGAAACACGGGTACAAGTGCTATAACAACATCGTTGCCACGTTTTAGCCATATAATAATGTGAACACAACATGTCAAAATCCTATTTATGACTTTGGTCGTATCAACCCCACCAATCCAGGTTTCCCTTCTCTTGGACTCTGCCCACGAGGACTAGAAGCATCCACACGAATACCCAGAAATTTTAAAACCGAATTTTTTAATTCCCACTCTGTGCTGATTTTTACACTTGCGAAGGTTGGAAGGGAATCTTTGGGAGTGATCAACAACTTTCCCCTTTTTTTTTCCTTTTGCGCCGGGGGGGGGAAATAGTATGTTTTCATCGGATGAAGTGAAATAAATCAATGCCGCCGCCACCACAAAATGCAAAGCCCTCTGAATCTGGTCAAATGAAAAGCACACGAGAGGATTTCTGTTTACGAAGGGGGAAAAAAGCAAAAAAAAAGAAAGAAATCCAAGCCGCTTAGAGCGAAATTCCCAACGCTGCCAAGGCAAACAATTCAAAATCAGTTTCTGATTTAGGAGATCAAACCTGAGCGCCAGGTGCAAAATCTGCTTCCTTAGATTAACCTTCGAACACAGCCACCAAAACGTCACTGCGATGCCCACAAATATAACACTTTTCCACCAGAGCAAATCCGCTGTGGGCTGCCAAAGAATTTTGTCTTCGTTAGCATCAGATTCCCCCCCAAAACAACCCGGGTGTGTTTTATTTACATCAAGTTGCTAGGCATATTGAAGGAACCAGGGAACACATTGTGAAATAACAGAAAAACAGAGTTGGAAGGGACCTTGGAGGTCTTCTAGTCCAGCCCCCTGCTCAAGCAAGAGATCACCATTCTGGACAAACGGCAGTCCAATCTCTTCTTAAAAGCCTCCAGCGTTGGAGCACCCACAATGTCTGGTGGCAAGTAGTTCCACTGGTTCTCGCTGTCAAGAAATTTCTCCTTAGTTCCAGGTTGCTTCTCTCCTTGATTAATTTCCATCCATTAATTCTTGTCCTGTCTTCTGGGGCTTTGGAGAATAGTTTGACCCCCTCTTCTTTGTGGCAACCCCTGAGATACTGCAAGATTGTTATCGTATCACTCCAAATCCTTCTTTTCATTAGACTAGATATATGTCATTCCTGCAACTGTTCTTCATATGTTTTAGCCTCCTTCTCCCAATATTATCAGAACAATGGAAACAATTGAAACTGGCTGCTTTTTCCATTTTTGCAAACAAGAAAAAGGAAGCGTTAAGAAAAATACTGCCATTTCCTCAGGATGCCTGGAGATTAAATTTTTATTTTTTATTGTTTTTCCAGAAGCTGAAAGCACACCAGGCGTAACTCTTAGCAATTTTACGGCTTTCCAGACTCTGTGTAATTTCACACCTGATGCTCCGGCTTCTTTTTACGAATCGTGTTTTTGCAAAGCTCACGGCCCTCAATCCGACTTCATTTCCCACCCAAAGAGAGACCACGATGCCTCAATTCCTTGGATATCAAGCTGATAAGAGAGAGAGACAGAGACAGAGACACAGAGAGAGAGAGAGAAAAGAGAGAAAAGGAAAAAGAAAGAGGGTGAAGGAGAGAAAGAAAGAGAAAAATAGAGAGAGAAAAAGAGAGAAAAAGAGCAGGAAAGACTGAAAGAAAAAGAGAGAAACAGAAAGAAAGAAACAAAAAGAGAGAGAGAGAAGGAAAGAGAAGGAAAGACAGAAAGAGAAAGATAAAAAGAGAGACAGAAAGAAAAAAAGAGAAGGAAGGAGAGAGAGGAAAAGAAAGAGAAAGAAAGAAAGAGAGAGAGAGAGAGAGAGAGAGAGAGAGAGAGAGAGAGAGAGAGAACCACTTATATCCTGGGAATGAATGAATGAATGAATGAATTCGAATGAATGAATTATACACACAGACAGACAGACGGACGGATATAAAAAATATAATAACCCTGTTGGATCTGCAAACACAGACGCCGGCACAAAGAATTAAAGGAAGAGCGAAATCAAATCTTGTTTTCATTAGAACAGCTGGATTAAAAAATCTCACAATGGGAAAATTCCATCCCAGAAAGTTTCCGAGTCTATTCCGGAGGCTTCAAACAACGACCGAGCGTCAAAAGGAAAAAAAAAAAACACAGCGGGAGGTTGTTAATCAGGCCGACACTCAAACGTTGCCCCTTTACGGGGGTTGAGCTAATGATACCTCCTCCGCATTTTGCCAAGCTGCTTCGGATCGCGTTTCTGTAGCCTGAGCGATCTCTGGCAAGTCCCTTTTGAACCCGAACTGGTCCCCCAACTGCAGAAACGGGCAACGCTAAATCTTTGCAGAAAATGACGGTTAGGCACCTCGGGGGACCCCCGCTGCAGGATTTAGGGAAGAAGGCATAAATTAAAGTAACACCTCCAAAGAGCATATCTTTCTCCCCCCCGCCCCAACGCCCCAATATTAGAGAGGCAGTTTGGTCTAGTGGTGAAGCACCAGGCTAAGAAGCGGGAGATGGTGAGTTCTAGTTCAGCTTAGGCAGGAAAGCTAGCTGGGTGATTTTGGGCCAAATCACCAGCAGACTGGGAGTTCTAGTCCCACTTTATCATGAAAGTCAGCTGGGTGACTTTGGGCCAATCACTAGGAGACGGTGAGTTCTAGTCCACTTTATGCATGAAAGTCAGCTGAGTGACTTTGGGCCAATCACCAGGAAACGGTGAGTTCTATCCCCACTTTAGGCATGAAAGTTGGCTGAGTGACTTTGTGCCAATCACTAGGAGACAGTGAGTTCTAGTCCACTTTATGCATGCAAGTCAGCTGGGTGACTTTGTGCCAATCACCAGGAGACTGGGAGTTCTAGTCCCACTTTATGCATGAAAGCCGGCTGAGTGACTTTGGGCCAATCACCAGGAGACAGTGAGTTCTAGTCCACTTTATGCATGCAAGTCAGCTGAGTGACTTTGGGCCAATCACCAGGAGACAGTGAGTTCTAGTCCCACTTTATGCATGCAAGTCAGCTGGGTGACTTTGGGCCAATCACCAGGAGACAGTGAGTTCTAGTCCCACTTTATGCATGCAAGTCAGCTGGGTGACTTTGGGCCAATCACCAGGAGACGGTGAGTTCTAGTCCACTTTATGCATGAAAGCCAGCTGAGTTGGCCAATCACCAGGAGACTGGGAGTTCTAGTCCACTTTATGCATGAAAGCCAGCTGAGTGACTTTGGGCCAATCACCAGGAGACTGGGACTTCTAGTCCCACTTTATGCATGAAAGTTGGCTGAGTGACTTTGTGCCAATCACTAGGAGACGGTGAGTTCTAGTCTCACGTTAGACTTGAAAGCTGGCTGGGTGACTATGAATCAAACACCAGGAGACTGGGAGTTCTAGTCCCACCTTAGACATGAAAGCTGGCTGAGTGACTCTCAGCCAATCACCAGGAGACTGGGAGTTCTAGTCCCACTTTATGCATGAAAGTCATCTGGGTGACTCTGGGCCCATCACCAGGAGCATTGATGGCATCTTTACGACCTGTGGACTTCAACTCCCAGAATTCCCTGGCCAGCTTAGGCTCTCTTTACAGGCCACCCAAAGCCCATTTTAACCAGGGAAGTAATCTTGATGGAAACCAGGTTCAACACTGGACCAAAACTGTAAACTATGCTGGGTGAATCTAATGAGGAGCAGACAAGGGGAGTTGGGGGGATCTGCGGAACATCTTCCACGCATTTTTGGCATGGTGTATTTTTTTCCATCATGTTTCTTTTCTCTTCAAACCTCCCCGAAATATACCCATCGCACCCGTTTCTCGGTTTAACCCCTGCCAATTCCTTTCTCCTTGGAGAAGTTTCCCATCTGTTTCTCTTTTAAACAACTGGGATGTTTAGGAACATCTCCGCCTCACAAAACCCCCCAAAAGTTGACAGATAAGTCCTTGACTTACAATGGTTCACTTAGTGACCATTCAAAGTTACGACGGCACTGAAAAAAGGGACAGGACCGGGTTTTTTGGCACTTACAACTGTTGTGGCACCCACTCACCACTGTCACGTGGTCACAGCTCGGACACTCGGCCACTGACTCGTGTTTACGACAGTCGCAGTGTCCTGGGGGGTCACGCGATCCGCTTTTGCGACCTTCTGACCAGCAGTGTCCACGAGGAAGCCTGATTCGCTTAACAACCAGGTGACTAACTTAACAATTGCAGTGATTCTCGCTTAACAACCCCAGCAAGTTAAAGGTCGCAAAACGGAGCAAAACTCAAAGTGTCTCACCTAGTAATGGAAATTTTTGGGCTCAATTATGGTCGTAAGTTGAGAGCTAAGCTATAGTCCTCATCTTATGAGAGGTCCCTTAGCAACTGTTAGAGGAGTTACAACGGATCTAACGCAGGGAGAGCTGATCTTAATGCAACAAGCAACATGGTTGGGCTAGATGACCTCCAAGGTCCCTTCCAACATTAAGATTTTTCTACCTAGAAAGGGAAACTCTCACACTTGTGGATTTACGACAGGAGAAATATTGCTTTAGCCTTTCAAGTCCCCCCTTTGCCACCCCAAAAACCCCAAACATCTCCTTTAATTTTGTGGAAGAAGGGGAAAAATTCTTTTCTGCTTGAGGGAAGCAACCACATCTGGTCCGGCCAGGTTTCAGCCAGATGTGAATGTATATAGAATGCATTTTTTTAAAAAAAACAAAACAAAACCCTCCTCCAAATATCTTCCTGAAAAGTGGAGAAGACAGAAGAGGAGGAGGAAAAAAAATAACAGACGCGCAGCCAGAGAATGTGTGTCTCAAATCAGACCCCTCTCAACAGTTAAAAGAAAAGGAGAATTTATCTGTTAGCTCCTACTGGAGGTCCAAGCAAAAATATCTCCCTTCTCTTTCTAAGTCTGCATTTCCTAAATTTAAATATCTATGTGTGTATGTGTTGTCTGTCTGTCTGTCTTCTAATCTATCATTCTTCTCCCTATCTTCTCTATCAACTCCCGCTCCTTCTCTGATCTATCTATATCTCCCTCTATCATCTATCATCTATCTTTCCTCTATCATTTCTCTCATCTCTATATATTTCTTTCTATATCTCTGTCTGTCTCTCTATCTGTCTGTCTGTCTACCACCTATCATTTCGCTTATTCTCTCTCATCTCTGTCTGTCTGTCTATCTATCTATCTATCTATCTCTATCACTGTCTATCCATCTATTACCTCTCTCATTTCTCTTTAATTCTCTCTCATCTCTCTCTGTCTATCTGTCTGGTCTGTCTATCTCTGTCTGTCTGTCTCATCATTTCTCTATTATTCTCTCTCATCTCATCTCTCTCCGTGTGTCTGTCTGTCTATCTCTGTCTGTTTATATCTATATCTATCTGTCTGTCTATCCATCTATTACCTCTATCGTTTCTCTGATTCTCTCTCATCTCTCTCTCATCTATCCATCCATCCATCTATCTAATCTCTGTCTAACACTGTCTGTCTATCCATCCATTATATCTATCATTTCTCTCTCTCATTTATCCATCCATCCATCCATCCATCCATCTAATCTCTGTCTATCACGGTCTGTCTACCCATCTATTATCTCTATCATTTCTCTCTGATTCTCTCTCATTTCTCTCTCATTTCTCCATCCATCTATCCATCTAATTTCATTTCTCGAAAAAGGAAAAACCCACAGAGAGGGACGCTAACTTCCCCCAACCTGGTGCTTTCTTTCTATATGACACACACTACAGTTCCCATCATCCCCGTCCAGCACATCAGAGACGCAGTTCAAAAGACCAGGAAAGGCCGTGCCGTGCGTTAACCCCCATTTTTTCCTGTTTGTTTTTCCCTCCTCCGCTTTCCATGCTGCAAAAAAAACCACACACAGGCCAGAGGAAACATCCCTAAAATAAAAATACGATAAGATGGGCAGTGGAAGAATTCCTCTCTTTGCCACCGGCAGGGCCACAGAGCCGGGCATGTGAAAATCTGGATGGCTGCTAAAGATTTGTAGGTTCTTTCTGGAGGGAAAAAACCCACCTGGGTTTCATTTTGGTTTTCTGGACTAGGGAGGTGCCTCCTTTCTCCACCCTGTTCAGACAGCGTTAAAAACAAAAGCAGGAAAAAAAAACCCCTTTTGACAACTTAAAACTAACAAAACAGGCTGCAGGATGTTTGCCTGGTGGGAAAAAAAAAAAGATTTCAATTTAAACAACTTCAGGAGTGGGGAAAATTAAAGTCACAGCAGCATCAATCCAGAACTCGTGCAGCGTTTTAATCTAAAGTTGCAGTTGTGGGAAGATTTATAAAGCCATTACTCGCTAACCCGAACTGAGCATAAACACTCCCCAACCCTTACTGCCTTGCCGAAAAGCCCTTAAAATGTGGTTTTTTCCAACAAGCCAGGGAATCTCTCAGCAATAAAGAGCTGGCATGTGTTGGCTGCATTAGGGATACTCTTCTCTGCTCTTGCGGTCTTGTTTTTAATCTAGTTTTATTGTTGTATTGCCTGCAACTGGTTTTGCAGTAGGTTTTAATAGCATTTTGTACTCTGGTTGGAGTCATTTTGTGTGAGGTTTGTGATGGATGGATGGATGGATGCATGGATGGATGGAAGGAAATGGGTGGATGGGAGAGAGAGGGAGGAAGGGAGGGAAGGAAGGAAGGAAAAGAGGGAAAGAAGAATAAAAAGGAAATGGGAAAAGGAAGGAGAGAAGAGAACGACAGCAGGTAGAAGAAAAAAGGAAAAGTGTGGAAGAAAGCAAGAAGCGAAGAAGGAAGAGAAAGAGAAGGAAGAATAATACAAGGTGGAATGAGGGAGGAAGGAAGGAAAGAAAGAAGGAAGGAAGGAAGGAAGGAAGGGAAGGGAAGGGAGAAATGGGTGGATGGGAGGGAGAGAAGAAAAAAGGAATAAAAGAAGGAAAGGAGATGGGAAAAGGAAGAAGGGCAGCAGGTACAAGAAAAAAGGAAAATTGTGAAAGAAAGCAAAATAAGGGAAAAGGAAGAGAAAGAGAAGGAAGAATAGATAATACAAGTGGAATGAGGAAGGAAGGAAGGAAGGAGGAAGGAAAGAGGATGGATGGAAGGAAGGGGCAAAACACATACAGAGAGATTGAGAAAGAGAAAGGAAGAGAGAAATATCACTTATATCTACTGCATTTCCTTTAGAATTCAACATTTGGAGAAGAGAAGGCCCAATCCATAACTCACCTTATGTGGTGGCTAACCTTTTTGGGCTCCTGTGCCAAAAATTGTGCGTGCGCTTGCATGATCACACTCGCGTGCCAGCACCCAGAAGGCAATGCGTGCCCCATGCCCCCTACGCATCATGCATAATCCCCACCCACCCACCTACCCGCTGCCGCCCCCTTACCTGCACTGCGCCTCAGTTGATTTTCAGCCGGTTTGAGGCCTTTTTCGACCTCCCAGAGGCTTGAGGAAGGCTTCAGCAGGCTTTGCAGGCCGAAAACTAGGCCCATTTTGTCACTTCCGGTATTTCCAGAAAAACGGAAAATGACGAAACAGGCCTAGTTTTCAGCCTGCAAGGCCTGCTGAAGCCTTCCTCAAGCCTCTGGGAGGTCGAAAAAGGCCTCAAACCGGCCGAAAATCAGCTGTGAGGTAAACACGTGTGCAATGAGGAAGTCTGCCTACAGCTCATGTGCCGGCACAAATGGCCCTGTGTGCCACCCTGGATGTAGGAAATGACTCTGATGGTCATTTGGAAAAGTACTTTCTCAGTGAGCACCTCGAAGCCAAGAGGAACGAACACACGCGCCAAACTTCAAGTTTGCAGGCTTGACGGTTTTGGAGATTGTGATGATGCGTGAGGGGTACTTCGCTTTTACATAAGAGAGATTATACGCCTTGAACTAAGGCCACAAAATGACGAGGGAAAACGATCACTGTGAGGCAGCCTGGGACAAGAGCTACGGCACAGAACTTTATCGAGAATGAAGGGCACCAGAACTTCACCCTGCAGTGGGAGAACATCTGGCCAACATCTGGATCCGTTGCCAGTGAAGGCTTTTGGACTGGCTGCCCTGGATCATTCAGCATTCCCCTTTTCCGGTTCCTCAACGGGCCTTAATTTAAGGGAGGGATTGGGGGTGATTTTCTACCCCAATTGTTCACCACTACCACCCCTCAACCTGGGTCAACCACTTTGATGGGAAGAGAAGAAGGATGCTGCGGTTGCTAGGCACCCAGCAGTCACCTAGCAACTGTCGGTAGTGGGAACAGAGGACCAGGTCAACCTACATCCTTCTCTCTTGGAGAAGATGTGGGTGCGGGGGGGCTTCCCCCCCCCCGCTTATTGTGGCTTTACTACCTTGAGTTTATGACGTTGCCAGTTGTGGTCACAGCAAGACACGATGGTGCCCAAAAGGCAGCCGTCGTAAGTCGAGGATTACCTGTCTGGGCTTGTTATGGGTATCGCAGACCTTGCAAAATCAGAACTAGAAACGGTATACAGGAAAATCCTTGACTTACAACCATTGCTTCTGGTGACCATTTGACGTTACAAAGGCACGGAAAACAGTAACTTATGGCCGTTTTTCATGCTTACAACTGTTGAAGCATCCCTAGGGTCAGCTGAGCCAGCCAGCATGCTTTAAGGTGGGGAGGGGGAGGACTCCAAGTCCCAGAATCCCCCAGCCAGCCTGCTTTGAGAAGGATACAGCCTAACTCCTAGAACTCCCCAACCAGCATATTTGAAGATGGATGAACTTCAACTCCCGGAATCTCTCTGCCACAGGAAATCCACACATCTTTTTTTAAAAAACAAAAGTTTTTTATTTTAACAACAAACAAAACCACATAAAACATACAACATAAACCATAAAAACATCATCCTCCTTCATAAATTTACAAACCGTGTATCGGTTGGTTTACCACTTTTTTTTTGTGCATCCGTTTCGTAAACGCTAATATAGTTATATTACATAATAACTCATATTATCAATCAACAATTGTATAACCTAGTATCATTACTGAGAAATCATTTAACTATAATTTTATTAATTCATACTTTAACGAGATAACTGTAATTTACTTAATTTATTTTGCAACGAATCGTAAGATCATACCAAATCTATCTTAATAAGGTTTTATAAAAATAACATCAAAGAAAATTATATCCTAAATCTAAATATTCTATTATTGTGTTTTATTATCTAACCATTGATAAAAAAGATCCCAAACTTCATAAAATTGTTTATCTTCTTGTTCTCTAATTTCAAATGTCAAGTTACTCATTTCAGCACAATCCAATATTTTCTTGATAGTTTCTTCCTCTGATGCAGTTTTCTCACTCTTCCAGTTTTTAGCAAATACAATCCTAGCCGCTGTTAATACATTTACAATCAAATACTTCAAATTTTTATTATATGTATCAGGTAAGATTCCCGATAAAAAAAAATCTCTGGTTTCAAGTCTATATGTTTCTTTATCGTTTTTTCCAACCGTATGCGAATTTTAGGAAATCCAGACATCTTAAAGTCGCCAAGTTCGAAAAACTCTGAGCTTAAGAGAGATGCAGGATGTAAATTGGAGAGAGGCGGGGAACTTGAGGAGAAAACAGGGTGGTTAACTCAGAGGCAGATGACATGGACAGAGAATAAGGCCCTCGTTAATTAACAACTGCAACGTGCTAATTGTAAAGTGTTCTGTAAACAGTTAATCTCAGGAACTGTATAGGACCACACACACATTTCTACTGAGTTCGTTAAGCTGGAGGGAAAGAAGGAAGGAAAGAAGGGAAGGAGGGAGAAAAAGGAGGGAGGGGAGGAAGGAAGGAAAGAGGGAGGAAGGGAAGGAGGAAAGAGGGAAGGAAGCAGGCAGGAAGGGAGGGAGAATGGAAAGGAGAAAAGGAAGGAATGAAGGCGGGAGGGAGGAAAATGTGGAAGAAGGGAAAAAGGAAGAAGAAAAGGAAGGAAGTGAGGAAAGGAAGGAAGGAGGAGAAAAGGAACAAAGGAAGGAAAAAGGGGAGGGAGGGAGGAAAGGAAGGAAAAAAGGGAGGGAGGACAGAAAGAAAGAAAAGAAAGAAGGGAAGGGGTCCAACCTAAGGCACAGTACATTTTTTTAGGAGTTCATTTCCTCAAGACTTCATATTTTTTTTGTTTTAAATATAGAATATTCTTCTAGCCGATTAGAGCAAGAAAGCAAAACGGGGCCGAAAATATGACGATCACAGCGAAATCCCTTCTCTGCGAGCCAGACACCCTGAAGAGGGAACCCCGTGCCAGATCCAATTTTCGATATGGTCCATAAAGGAAGTTATTTAAACCACAAAGCCTTTCTTTTCAATTCAGTAGGAGAAATTACTGTGCGTGTGTGTGTGTATAATATAATATATATATATGTTGAGTCCCAGTTCATCTCCTTTGGTTGCCCTGCATAGGAGAACGGAGCTAGAAAGCAGGTTAGCGGGGTGAGGAGGGAATGGGGACCTGGCAGTATATCCTTCCGCTGCCACGCCCACCAAGCCACGCCCACAGAACGGATAGTAAAAAAAAAATTGAATCCCAATGGACGGATGGATAAGAGAGAGATTGAGAGAGAGATGATGGATGGATAGGTGGATAGATAGGTAGATATAACTAGATGAAGAGAGAGATGATGGATGGATGATAGAGAGAGAGAGATGATTGATGGATGGGTGGATGGTTAGGCAGGTAGGTAGATATAACTAGATTGAGAGAGAGAGAGAGAGAGAGATGGATGATAGACAGATAGAGATGATGGATGGGTAGGTAGGTAGATAGATAGATATAGTTAGATTGAGAGAAAGGTGATGGATGGATAGGGAGATAGATAGCTGTTTGGAAGGGAAGCTATGCACTCTTCCCTGACTCTATGGAATCAGTGGTGGGATTCAAACATTTTTACTACCGGTTCTGTGGGCGTGGCTTGATGGTGAAATGCACAATTTTATTCTGTACCCAAAAGACTGGCTTGGCTGCCTAACTCCCTTTCTTCCATTTCCCCCAACCCCTGGTGACACAATTTCTTACAACACGGATTTAAACACTTGCCGGTGCCTTCGAATAGAACATTTCTAGCCTTTGTGCCGGAAATGCAGTATTCCGTTATTTCTGAATGTTCACTTAAGCCGCGGTCACCAAACGGTGGTCCGCGAGAAAAGTTTGGTGGTCCACAGAAACATTATTTGCCTGCTGGGTACGTGCAACGAACATTTGTCTTGCTGCAGGGAGTTCATCCCTTCGGGGTCTTTTTGTGCAGGTCGGGGGGGTGGGGTGGGGAAGAAATCTTGGGGGTCTGCTTCAGCCTCCTGGGGCAGGGCTTTGGACAAAGGCCGGAGGGAAGAGCACCTGGTGGCAAAGAACTGGAGGGCCTTATTGCAGTGATTGGCCTAAAGGCACCCAGCCAGCTTCCTTGCCTAAGACGGGACTAGAACTCACAAATTCCTGGTGATCGGCCCAAAGTCACCTAGCTGGGTGACTACGGTGGGACTAGAACTCACTGTCTCCTGGTGATTGACAGTCACCTTGCCAGCTTTCATGGCTTAAGGTGGGACTAGAACTCACTGTCTCCTAGTGATTGGCCCAAAGGCACCGCAGCCACTTTCCTTACCTAAGATGGGACTAGAACTCATCATTTCCTGGTGACTGGTTCAGTCACCTAGCTGGCTTACATGCCTAAGGTGGGACTAGAACTCACTGTCTCCTGGTGATTGGCACAAAATCACCCAACTGGCTTTCATGCCTAAGGCAGGACTAGAACTCACCATCGCCCACTTTCTAGCTTGATGCATTTCACCACTAGAACCGTTTCTCTTCCTTTAAAGAAACCAGGTTAACAGATATGGCAACTCCCCCAAACAAACCCACATCAAGATTGCACAGGGTCAGCCAAGGCTAAGGTTACCTCAATACTCAAAAAAGGGTGAAAAGCCATATATTTTGACAGCCAGCGTAAGGATAATCAAGCAGAGCTGCTGGCCAATTTTTACACACACACACACACACACACACACACAGCTCACCCACAATCTCAGTATTTCTACCTGCCCCCAAAGTCTATCAGTGTCACTGAATTAAACCCCCCTCTGTAACCGTCTGCCAGTCACAATTTCTCTAAAAAAAGCAAAACTGATTTTTTTTCTTTTAAGCAAGGCCCCTGTCGCGGCGACGCATCCATCACACACCCACTGCAGCTACCTCCGATAATCCAACTTTTGTTGCGAGACATTGCGTGGCGCTTTCTTTTATTCCCCTTTTCTCAGCCTTGAGGGGGAGGTATGGGGGGGGGGAGGACAAGGCAGTTCGAAAACTGGACAATTTCAAAAGGCACCGTGTTTGTTCCCACCGAACTTTTGAGGAAAAAAAAGTACAAAGTTGAGACCCGTTGCTGGACGCGATGGGGTGGCCCCACCAAGCCCTCTCTGCTCAGGTGGGCCTCGGCGCTCATCGCCCGCGGCGTTGCGAGACAAGTGTGCAAAGCCCCTCTTGTTCCTTCCACGTGAAAAGTCCTGGCTTTTGCCCCAACGTTCGTAAACACGCACAGCCCCGAAAGAGAGAAAAAGAAAACCAGCAGGGCCCCATACAGGACACTTGATGGTTTTCACAGCAAATTATCTTCTCGTTTAATCCCACTCCCTCCCCAAAAAGGCCTTTGGTGGCCACCCTGCAATAGTCAAACCGAAAAACCCGGCGTGAATTTTCTCAGCGAGATTCCCATTTATCTATTTATTTATCTATCTATTTATCTATCTATTTATCTATCTATTTATCTATTTACCTATTTATCTATTTATCAATCTATCCATCCATCCATCCATCCATGTATCTGGATCTATTACACGGAAAGCCGTCTGAAATCCAACCGATTTTCACCCGGATTGCTCTGGTGTCATTTTTTGGATTCGGGAGGGGTCCAAAAAAATAAAATCAGAAACCGCTCGTCCCGAGTCAGATATTATTATTTTTTTTTTTTTAAAGAAAGAGACTTCTTCCGAAGATGCTTTTAAGGGGGGGGGTAAAATAAAATATTAATGAGCCAACAGAAAAGAATCCGGCGCATTAGCAGGTTTAAAGACGAATAAACGGAAGGCCCAGATGTTGACAAAAATTAGGAAAATAGAAGATCAAAGAGAATTGATGAATAAAGCAGGATTTTAAGACAGAGGAGGTGGTAAAATAGCCGGGTACCACCATGATGACAAACGTGAGCTGCGAGTCATTTCAAAATAAGGAAGTAGGTGGGTGGGTGGAAAAAAGACTTGTTAAGTTGGGAGAAAACCCAACTGTCAATGTTGGCAAGAATTTCTGTGATAAAAACGAGCATCTCGCCTAGAAGCATGTTTTCGTTTCAGACAATACAGCGCTTGTTGTGACAACTTGACGTGCCATTTATACAGTGTGGCAGTCGGGAAACAAACCAACAAACCAACAAAAAATGAGTTAAATCTAAGGCTTGACAAAGATGCAAAGAGGAGAATTTTTTATTTTTTTTTAACCTGGTTGGAAATTATATTTTGCCCGCTGTTTGCTGTTGGTTCGGAGGGAAGAGAGGGTTTTGGTTGAGAAAATAGAAGATTTGGAATAGTTAGAAGGACATGACCTAAGATTTGGGTGGCGTGGATATTTGGGGTATGATGAAGTTAAGGTGGATTTTAAAAACTGTGAGATGTTGCCATATGGACAGTATGGAATATTTATAAATCTAAGGTTGTGAGTTTCGGCACAATAAAAACATTTTACAGGCAAGAAATAATAAGCGAACTGTATTGGAGATATTAGGTTTTTGTCAAAGGCAATGCCAAATAAAAGCAAGGGAAGAACTGCTGGCTGAGGGATAGATAAGGTTTTCAATGGTTCTCTTATTTACGATTATTATGTATTTATTAAGTTTATATGCTGCCCATCTCACTCTGCAAAGTGAGTCTGGGTGGGCTTACAGTTGGAAGGATAAGTATAAAAATATTACAAACACATTATTCTTAGAGTAGTGCAGGGTTCGAAATAGAATTGGGGACAAATGGTTTAAAAAAGGAATTGTTTAAAATGAATTTGGCTGAAATTTTGAAGCAGAAGAAGAACTACCAGTGAAAGAAGTATGACAAAATGGGCTAAATATTCTGGTTATCACACAAATCGAATGATGGAAAAAAGGAAGCGGTTGAATAAATTTGAAATTTAGCTGATGTGTAAAGATGAGAAATAAAGAGAAATTTTATAAAACGAAGGAAAGTTAATCCTCAACTTACAACAGTTCATTTTAGGGACCGTTCAAAGTTACAAGGGCGCTAAAAAAAGGTGACTTGTGACCTTCTGGCATTTCACACTTAGACTGTTGCATCATCCCCATGGTCACGTGATCAAAGTTCAGTTGCTTGGCAATTGACTCATATTTATGACTGTCGCAATGTCCCTGGGGGTCACGTGATCCCCTTTTGCGACCTTCCAACAAGCCAAGTCAGCGGGCAAGCCAGATTTACTTAACAACTGTGTTACTAACTTAATGACCACAGTGATTCAATTTAACAATGGTGGCAGGTTGTAAAATGGGGCAAACCTCACTTAACAAATATCTCGCTTAACAGCAGAAATTTTGGGCTCAGTTGTGTTCGTAAGTCAAGGACCTCAAATGTATATTCTAAATGTGAACAGGAAGAAGGGACATTTTAGCATGTTTGATGAAGATGTAAAAACAGCAAAAAAAAAAACCTTGGTTTTTTACATCCACTGATTCAGAGGAATTTAAAAGATTAACATACAATTGAGACCAGACGTTTTTCTTTCAGGATTGATGGATGAACAGTCGTGGGGTGGGAATCATGGAATGTTATTTTTATACCTGATAATTGAAACAAGATTATTGTATACATAAAATGGAAAAATATGACAATGTCTACAATGGAGAAATGAATAGAGAAGATGGAAAACTGAGATGACTAAATTGACTCATTTAATCAGGGGAAAAAAAAGATATTATCGATGTTTATTGTTGACTGGAAAACCTTCATGGATCTTTTTCCATAAAATAGAAAAAAAAATGAATTTATAATTTGTACCTTTGAGGATTAAGGCAGCATAGATTATAGACAGAAGAGAATCCCAGTTTTAACTCCAGAATAAGAAGTAAATTTATAATTGTATCTATAACTGTTGTCAAGATTGAAAGCTTATCTTTTTTTTTCTTCCTTTTCCTTTTCTTTCTTGCACATTTCTCGTCCATTTCTTTTTCTCCCTTTTTCTTATTTTAATTTGGATTGGTTTTTAATTTCCCATCTTAAAAATCTTTACCGGTATTAAAAAGTACATATTGAAGAAAAAGAAACCACGTTACAAGTGGGTAGCTGGGTTTGACTAGGGGATCAAAGGTTAATGAATGTGACCCAAAAAACATCCATCCATCCATCCATCATCTCTGTCTATCTGTCTATTATATCTATCATCTAGCTATATCATGTTTCTATCATATTTATCCATCCATATCTATCTTTCTATCCATATCAATCTCTATTGTGTGTCTGTCTTGTCTGTATCTTTATCTATCTATCTGTCTGTCTGTCTGTCTGTCTGTCTATCATATCTGTCTATCTAATCTATTGTCTGTCTGACTGACTATCTAATCTATCATTGTCTATGTATGTATCTATCATGTCTGTGTCTGTCTGTCTGTCTGTCTGTCTATCTATCTATCTATCTATCTATCTATCTATCTATCTATCTATCTATCTATCTCTATCATCTTTAAATTTATTTGCTGCATACTATGTCAATTCTGGGCAGTTTACAATCAGATAAAACTGAAAAGAGATAATAAATACATTAAATAAATAAATAAATTTATCCTAATTATTCTCTTTCAATCAACAGAAAGACACTGGCTGTTTTTTCTGCTGCCCATTTATCCTGGCAATGGACAAACCTGATTATTAAAAATTTTTAAAAAATCATCTCCTGAAAAGTAAGATAGGGAACATTGAACCAAATTTCTTTAAAAAGCGGCAGGCTGCATCTTGGCAGTATAACGCTTCAATCTGGATTCCTCCTCTGAGAGGGACGGGTACGGCAGGGTGGATTGGATGACCTTTAGGTGGGGACCTTCCCTTGATACAATTCTAGAGCTAAAATTTCCCACTTCCTCCAGCAAATTTGAACACTTCCAAAAACCCCATCCCATTTTATGAAGCAAATAGGGGTGAAAAAAATAGGAAGTGATTGCCTTTGGCTCGAAAAAAAACCCCACTTTTCCAAGCACACGAAGGAAAAATAAAAAAGAGAGCTTACATTTAAGTTTTTATGCTAATACATTGTCCACATGGATCGGTCAACTAAATGGAAGCGCTTTCCTGGAAAATTGGGAAGCTTACTGTGTTTTTTGGGGGTGGGTGGGGGGGAAATGAATTGGTTTGGGGCCTCAAAACCTGATCTAAGCGGGGTGAACAGAAGCAAATTCCATTTATCTGTTAGAAATTGAACTGATAAATTAATAAAGTCCCAGGTTTTAAAACCCTTCCAGGCTCCTTCAACAGATCCTTTGGGCTAACATCTGTAGCCAATTAAGAAATCAAACCAGATTTGATTTCAACACATTAAACAAGCATCGTTTCTCTTCTCTTAGCCCCCTTCTTTCAAGCCCAACGCAACGAAAAGCAAAAAAAATAAAATAAACAAAAGCTTTCTCTCCTCCCCACACAGATCAACCAGCCGTGCAATCTCTGAGCGTGTTTCACATGGTGGTTTGTCCACCCTCAACGAGGACTAGACACTTTCTCCAATTGAAATCCAGCAATAATAATAATAACTGAAAATCTGTATCGCCGCCCAACTTCCATCAATTTTGGCGACGAACATCCGACGCGAGGAACAAGCATTGAAAAGTTGGCTCTTCTTGCAAAACACACCCTGAAGGTGTTTTAATATAATTTCTCTCCCCTCCCCTGACATTAAGGCAGCAGCAGGAAAGATGAAAAGCGAAGAGAGGGGGTGGAAAAAATTCTTGCATTTGGAAATAAAAGGGCTGGTTCACCACGGGCTCAAATCATCTTCGTTCATGCCTGAATTGCACCACAGGTAGTTGCACGCATTGTGCAAAATCACCTTTGCATGAGGAATTAAATCAACAGGTAGCAAATAACACACACACACACACACACCTATATATATATTCCTCCTGGCCCAGCCCTTAACCCTCAAGGAAATTCCAGCTCCAGTTGCGCAATGAATCTCAGACATGTCCCTTCAGCTCCCTGCAAATTTCTGACATATTTTTGATCCGTGAGTGATGGCTGCCACGGCTATTTTAAACCGCGAAGCGCAAGGAAACCTATCCTACAAGCCAGGGCAGGTTTGGATGCAGAGCAGTGTCTGCTTCTTCAATTAAAGACTTGCCCGATAACATCAAGCTTCTAGACCTCATTGGGCGCTCTTCCTTGCTCCATCCCACCGTAAGCAGAAAGCACAAAGATTGTGCACAATTAAATAACAGAGTGAAATAAATTGTTTCTCAAACTCTTGCTGGCCTGCTTCGATTGTATCCAAATATTGCCACAATCCAGAATTGCACACTGTTAAAAGATTTCTCACTGTTGGCGCACCGCTAAATTTCCCCAAGGGCTTCTTAGATGATTTTATAATTGAAAACAAGGAATAACGCAGTCTAAAAAAATAAAGCGTTTGCACAATCCCAGCGCGTGAAATAGTTCTGTACAAAACCTTGGTATTTGTCAATGTGAATCAAATATCTTTCCCCAAACCCCTTAAAAATTTAACCTATCTCCTGGTTTAAATTTTCTTAGTTAAAAAGTGTTGCTAAAACTAAGATAAACAAATATATAAATATATTTTAGGCTGATAGTTTTGGCTGATAGTTTATTTGCAAACTGACACCCCCCACACCCCAAAATAACCCTCTTAGTGCATCTCTAACCATAGCAAATTTAATTTAATTTAATTCAAGCTCAGTCAAAAAGGGCGCACTCTTTGTTAAGGTCAGACTTATCAACATTTCACGTGCCAAAAAAACCAAATCACTTGATACTATTTGTTCTGTGAAAGTACTGAAAAATTAAACGTTCTACGTGTCCTCGCTGAAAAGCCAGCTATCATTGGGGGTCCTCTAATATACAAACACAGCTTCTTCCTACATCTGTTGAAATGATATATGTACACATTTATGAGAATAAAACCCCACATTCGTGAACCTCACCATTAAACTTTTATCTGGAAGGTTTGCCATATGTGAGTGTGTGTGTCTGTGTGTGTGTGTGTGTGTGTGTGTTTTAATTTATTGCAGCCTAAACAAAGAGGCGCGTGCCATTTTAAAAATTAACAATGCATTATCTCGTGTTTACAGATCATAACACACCTCGCCCAATGTATGACATAACAGGAGCTGCGATTCATGGCAATCTTAAACATTAAAAAAAATATAATCTGAATTTTCTTATGAGAACCATATAGAAAATAACGAAAAATTAGAAGGGGTTGGGGTTTTTTGGGGGGTGGGTGGGTGTTTTGCATCCATCTACCATTCTGGGCGGAATTGAGCAAGATTAGGAATTCTGAACAGATGTAAATGCAGATTTTTTTTTTTCCACCCCCAGTTATGGCGCTGGACAATGGCATCTACCACCACGCCCTTTGCGGCTGTGAACCATGGGTTTCCGAAACCAATGGAGAGACAATCAAACATTGGTTCACCCTTAAAAGTCAAAGACGGTTAAGGAAGATAATGGAAAATAATACAACGTAGGGTTGTTGCTTTTTTTAAAGGGAGGGTTAGGAAAAAAAATCATATTTCTGCTTCCTTGCGAGGCTTGTCTTAACCTCAGCTTCTTCTGACCAATTTTATTTTTTTAAAAATGCCATTTAATCTGGACGGATTCCTTTGCAACCCGGAGGAAAACAGCGATGTGAATTTTTGCAGATTTCCCCCGAAATCCTTTCATGAAAAGGAACCCCAATTTGAATCCTATTTTTTTCAACTCTCCCTTGTTTTTTGTTTTTGTTTTAAATCTGAATTAGGGCAGGTCCAGTTTGGAAAGGAAAGACACCCCCTCCTCCTCCAAAATAGGATGCAGAATGGTGATTTATTTTTTTGCAAAACAAGAAAAAAATTCCATTTGATTGCCATCTAAAGGAAAAGGAAAGCTATTTTAATAGGGTCACCGGGACCCCAAATTCAGGCAAGAGGGGGGGAGAGAAATGAGGAGGGGGCAGACTGCAATCCGGAACTGTTTGGTTGAAAGATAGACCCCCCTCCTCATACAATCCCACTCCCCATTATGCAAATCTATAGTATTCCCCATTCCACTTTTTTTGCAAAATAAATAAATAAATGATCGGGCACGGCCAGAACTGCAGTTTCTTGGGCATTTCTTTCCCAGGGGAGGGGTCTTCCCCACCGGGAATTACATCCCGTTTTCCTAGAGAGGGGGGGTAACAGCCAGTTTTGCACCTCCCCACCCCCTGCCCCCCCCCACCCTGTTATCCCAACCCACCCACCCAGTTTTGCAAAAGTGAGAGAGAAGCACCGTGGGACTCCCAGCCTGCAGTTTTTCTAAAGGGAGGGGGCTTCTCCCCCCAAGGTTTACCCAGGAAGGGTGGGGAGCAACAGTCAGCTTTCCGTTTTTTTCTTCGCCCCCCTCCCCATCATCCAGACCCCGCTTTGCAAAAGAGGGGC
The DNA here is from genome assembly GCF_049901715.1 of Pseudonaja textilis. Lineage (NCBI taxonomy): Eukaryota > Metazoa > Chordata > Lepidosauria > Squamata > Elapidae > Pseudonaja > Pseudonaja textilis. The sequence goes on along the minus strand of NC_141990.1, from coordinate 4,390,375 downwards.
ACGGCCGGGACCACCCAACAATTCCCTGCTGTCTAAAGGGGCCTTTAGACTCCGTTTTTCTGGGGAGGGGGCTCCAGGCTGGTTCGCATCCCCTCCATCTCCCCTGACTTGACTGCCCCACCCTGCTTTGCAAAGAAAAGGCCGGGAAACCCCCTCCTTCCCAAGAGTTCCCTGTTCTCTAAAAACTCTGTTTTTCAGGGGAGGGTTGGCCAGGAAGCCCCCCTCTCCTTTGGAGCTGGAAACTAGGGGAGGGGGCATCAGGCTGCTTCCCATCGCCCCCCCCACACACACACTTTGCAAAGAGGGCCCAAATCCCCCTAGTTTCCAGCACTCTAAAAGGGAGGGGCTTCCCTCCGGGATCAACTCCGCTTTTTTTCCCCGCGGGGAGGGGGCTCAGGGCTGGTTCTCATCTCCCCCCTTGCCCCTCTTGGCGACCCCCTCAGCTTTGCAAAGAGGGCAAAGGACCCTCACCCACCGTTCCCTGCTCTAGGAAGGGGAGGGGCTTCCCCACCACGATCAACTGCGTTTTCTGGGGAGGGGGTCGGTAAAGTCATCCCCCATGCCGAGACCCCCACCCCTCCAGTTTCAAGCTCTCCAAAGGGGAAGGGGCTTCCCTGCCCCCCCACCCAGATGCGATCAACTCGTTTTTTCCAGGGAAGGAGTCGTGGGGCTGGTTCTCACCTCCCCACAGCCCCCTCCCCAATGCTGGGACACCCCCGCCCCAGTTTTGAAAAGCGGGCCCAGACCTCCCCCTCCCTAGTTTGCAGCGCTCAGAAGGGGAGGAGGAGGGGGCTTCCCAACCGGGATCAACTCCGTTTTTTTTCCCCGGGGGGGGCCAAGGGGTAAAGCCTCCTCCATAAGCCAACCCTTACCCCTTATTGGGGGCAGATTGGAAGCCCCCTCCATATATCGACCCTCAGCTTTGCAAGACGCCCCCCCCTAGTTTCCAGCCCTCTAAAGGGGAGGGTTTCCCGAGATCAACTCCGGTTTTTCCCGGGAGGGCGCCAGGTTGGTAAAGCCCCACCCCCAACAAGCCAAACCTTATTGGGGGCAGATGGGTATCAAGCCCCCAATAAGCCGGACCCCTAGCTTGGCAAAGACGCCCCTCCCCTAAATCCCAGCCCTCTAAAAGGAGAGGGGGAGGTTTCCCCCTCTGGGATCCACTCCGGTTTTTCCGGGGAGGGGGCGCCAGGTTGTTCAAGCCCCCTCCCAATATGACGACCCCTTAGCTTTGAAAGACGCCCCTCCCTAAATTGGGAGGGGCCTTCCTACCCCCTCTCCCCCGAGATGCCACCAACTCCTTGTTTTTTTCCCCGGGAGGGGTCTCGTCTCCAAAGCCCCCACCCCACGATCGGGACCCCCACCCTCACCCCCCTCCTCGCCCCCTGTCCCCCCTCCTCACCTTCCGGCGCTTGTCGGCGAAGGGCAGCGCCAGCCAGGGCATGGCCCGCGTCGCCTCCTGCCAACGCGGCTGCTCCTGCTCGGCCGAGACGAAGACGATCTCCAGGCGCTGCTGGGACGGGGCGGCTGTGGCGGCTCCCCCGGCGGCTGTAGCGGCTGTAGCGGCGGGTGTAGAGGCGGTGGCGGCGGCGGCGGCTCCCTCCGGGCCGGGCTGGAAGCGGGCGTAGAAGGCGGCCAGGTTGGCGGCCACTTGGGTGCAGGGCCCCCCGCCGCAGTAGCCGAAGTAGAGCCCCACCAGCGAGACGCCCCGAGCCGGCAGGGGACGCCGTGCCCACCGCCGAGCCGTCGGGCGCCGCCAGCGCCTCGCCCAGCAGCTCGGCCAGCGCAGCCATCGCCTGCCGCCCCCCCACGACCGCCAGGCCCGCCGCCAGGGGGCGCTGACGGGCACCCAGGGCCCCGCGTGGCGCGGACCGCCTCCTCCCCCGGAGACCACGCCCCACCGACCCAGCCCGACACGCCCCTCCGGAGAGTAGGGACACGCCCCCTCCCCACTCGCGCGGGAACACGCCCCCTCGCCCCCCGCGTCAGGCGCGCGGGCGGAGTTGGCTGAGGGGAGGGGTTTCTTTTTAAAAGGGGAGGGGCAGAGGGGAAGGTGGGGAGCAGGGGGGCTGGTTTGAAGTGGGGTGAGGGGCGGGAATTGAGGTCCTGTGAAGGCGGACCGTCTGCTGTCCCCCAAAAGGAGTCATCCTCCTTTTGGGGGGGCATGAGGAGGGATAGGAGAAAGTGGGGGGCTTTTTAAAGGGAGAGAAGGAAAGGTGGGGGGCTGACTTGGGGGAATTGGGGTTCTGTGAAGGTGGACGGTATTGGGGTTCCTTTTGGGGGCAAGAGGGAGGGATAGGGGAAGGTGGGGGGATGAATTGGGGTTCTTTAAAAGGGGCCGGGCGAGGGAGGGGCAGAGGGAAAGGGGGGTTGGGAGGATTGGAGTCGTGTGTGAAGGCAGCCAACATTGGGGTTTCTTTTGGGGGTTATGTGGGAGGGATAGTTGGGGGAGGGGCCGGGTTGGGGTTATCTTTGAAAGGGACAGGGGAAGGTGGGGGGCTGGGTTGGGGGCAGTTGAGGAATTAGGGTTAGGGTGAAGGTGGCCCATTTGGGGGTTCCTTTTGGGGGTACAAGGAAGGGGTAGTTGGAGGGGGTGAGGGGCTGGGTTGGGGATTGTGCAAGGGAGGGGCAGAAGGGAAGATGGGGGCCTGGGCTGAGGGGAATTGGGGGTCATGTGAAGGCAGCCAATATTGGGGTTCCTTCGGGGGTACGATAGAGGGATAGGAGATGGTGGGGAGGCTGGTTTGGGGCAGCCCCTCCAGTTCAACTCCAGCGTGGGCAGGGGGATTTGGATCGTGTGAAGGTGGCCAGTGTTGGGGTTCCTTTTGCGGGGTACGAGGGGGCTGGTAGTTCAAGGGGTTGAGGGGCTGGGTTGGGATTGTGCAAGGGGGTCAGAAGGGAAGATGGGGGCCTGGGTTGAGGGGAACTGGGGTCGTGTGAAGGCAACCAGTGTTTGGGTTCCTTTTGGGTGGTACAAGGTGGGCTGGGTTGGAGGTTCTTTTAAAGGGGCCGTGTGAGGGAGGACAGAGGGGACAATTGTGGGCGTGGGGGGCTGGGTTGGTCGGACCACAAACACGCACAGCGGCCAGCCAAGCTTCGGTTGTGTGAATGCAGGCGGGCGGGATTGGGATTTCTTTGGGCGGGAGGGGCAGTGTGAAGGAGAGGCAGGCGGGAAAGGGGGGCTGGATTCTGGGGGAGGGTAATCCCCGCTCCTTCAGGTGCCAGGTAGCGGAGTTTGGGCGGGGAGGATCATGTGAACCTGGGCAGTATTGGGGTTCCTTTTGGGGGTGGCAGGTGGGAGGGATGGGGAAGGCGGGGCCTGGGGGGAACACTGCGCATCCACCCGCCAGTAGTTTTGGGGGGTTTCTTTCAAGGGGGCTGTGCGAGGGAGAGATAGCGGGGTTTATATTTAGATACTTACATTAACAGAGTTGGAAGGGACCTTGTAGGTCATCTAGTCCAACCCCTTCCCCAAGTAAGAGACCCTACTCCATTTCTGACCAATGATAGTCCAATTGTTTCGGGGGGGATCCCAAGTGCTCAGAGACCAACCAGCCAAAGTTCGGTTGTGTGAATACGGGGGCTCTTTTGGGGGGGAGGGTGAATGAGGGAGGGGCAAATAGAAAGTGAGGGGGAAGGTGGGAGGGGAATCCCAGGCACTGAGACCCCATGTTGGGATTCCTTTTGTGGGGTGGGGAGTGCGAAGGAGGGACAAAAAGGAAGAGAGCCCCTCCATGTTGAGGAAGAGAGCCCCTCCTCAGGAAGAGAGGGAAGGAAGAAAGGAAGAGAGCCCCTCCTCAGGAAGAGAGGGAAGGAAGGAAGGAAGAGAGCCCCTCCTCAGGAAGAGAGGAAGGAAGAAAGGAAGAGAGCCCCTCCTCAGGAAGAGAGGGAAGGAAGAAAGGAAGAGAGCCCCTCCTCAGGAAGAGAGGGAAGGAAGAAAGGAAGAGAGCCCCTCCTCAGGAAGAGAGGGAAGGAAGAAAGGAAGAGAGCCCTCCTCAGGAAGAGAGGGAAGGAAGAAAGGAAGAGAGCCCCTCCTCAGGAAGAGAGGGAAGGAAGAAAGGAAGAGAGCCCCTCCTCAGGAAGAGAGGGAAGGAAGAGAGGAAGAGAGCCCCTCCTCAGGAAGAGAGGGAAGGAAGAGAGGAAGAGAGCCCCTCCTCAGGAAGAGAGGGAAGGAAGAGAGGAAGAGAGCCCCTCCTCAGGAGAGAGAGGGAAGAAGAGAGGAAGAGAGCCCCTCCTCAGGAAGAGAGGGAAGGAAGAAAGGAAGAGAGCCCCTCCTCAGGAAGAGAGGGAAGGAAGAAAGGAAGAGAGCCCCTCCTCAGGAAGAGAGGGAAGGAAGAAAGGAAGAGAGCCCCTCCTCAGGAAGAGAGGGAAGGAAGAAAGGAAGAGAGCCCCTCCTCAGGAAGAGAGGGAAGGAAGAAAGGAAGAGAGCCCCTCCTCAGGAAGAGAGGGAAGGAAGAGAGGAAGAGAGCCCCTCCTCAGGAAGAGAGGGAAGGAAGAGAGGAAGAGAGCCCCTCCTCAGGAAGAGAGGGAAGGAAGAGAGGAAGAGAGCCCCTCCTCAGGAAGAGAGGGAAGGAAGAGAGGAAGAGAGCCCTCCTCAGGAAGAGAGGGAAGGAAGAAAGGAAGAGAGCCCCTCCTCAGGAAGAGAGGGAAGGAAGAAAGGAAGAGAGCCCCTCCTCAGGAAGAGAGGGAAGGAAGAGAGGAAGAGAGCCCCTCCTCAGGAAGAGAGGGAAGGAAGAAAGGAAGAGAGCCCCTCCTCAGGAAGAGAGGGAAGGAAGAGAGGAAGAGAGCCCCTCCTCAGGAAGAGAGGGAAGGAAGAAAGGAAGAGAGCCCCTCCTCAGGAAGAGAGGGAAGGAAGAGAGGAAGAGAGCCCCTCCTCAGGAAGAGAGGGAAGGAAGAAAGGAAGAGAGCCCCTCCTCAGATGCCAGCTAGCCAAGGTTGGGTTGTGCGAACATGGGTGGAATTGGGGTTGTTTATGGGGGGCTGTGTGAAGGAGGGATACGGGGTGAGGGGCAGCCGGATCGGGGACACCGCAAGGGCTCATCCCCCAACTAGGAGAAGCTTTTGAAAAGGTTCAAATTCATCTCAATCACCTATTTACACCCAGTTGAACAATCTCTAGATCTTCACAAACTTGGCAACGTTTCAGACTTCTGGACTTCCAACTCCCCAAATTCCTCTGCCGGCATGAAAGTCTGAAAAATTTGGAGATCTAAATGTGGTTTCATCCCAACTTGACTTCCCCAAAGCTCACAATATCTTTTTTTTTTCCTCTCTCTCTATTTTACCCTCGCTTAAAACAACCCTGTAAGGGAGGCTGGCCGGAAGAGGGAGCTTGGAATCACCCACTGCCTTTAGTGGCTGTGGGTGGACTCGAACCCAAGTCTTCTCCGGTGGAAAAAGTTGGGGGCAAAAGGTCTTCTTAAAAAAAAAAGAGAGATGAGCCTTGATTTTTTTTTTCCTGTGTTTTGGTGGATTCTTGTACATCGTGCCAGATAAAGTCGTTTATTTTTTTTTACAGGAAAGAGGGGAAGTTAATTTGGCCTTTAGCCAAACCCCGAAATGAACCATGTTCATTTCCAACTGCAGGAAGAAATGTTCTTGGAAGGACAACAAACCAGGATCTGAGCAAGCCTCGGTTTGTCACAGACCAGCATTTCCTCCAGCTTGTACTCCCTTATATTACAAAGCCACTAAAGTTAAACCAGCTAGCGACTGGGTGCTTTCGGTTGTCTTAAAATTGGTGAATGTTGGGCTGTTTCATACACAGGGATTGCTTGATTTACGACCACGTTGGAGGCTAAAATGTCTGCCGCTAGACTTCTGTTAAGTGAGTTTTTGTCCCATTTTACACCCATTCTTGCCACGGTCCTTAAGTAAATGATTGCAATTGTGACGTTATTAACACGGTTGTTAAGTGAATCTGGCTTCCCCATTGGCTCTGCTTCGTCAGAACGTCACAAAACTGAATCCCGTGTCACTGGGACACTGCAACTGTCATAAGTACACGCCAGTTGCCAAGTGTTTAAATTTTGATCACGGGGCCAGGGGATGTGACCATCGTAAGTGTGACAAACACTCACAAGTCACTTTTTCAGCGCTGTTGTTAACTTCAAATGGTCACTAACATGCTGCCTGGGGAATTCTGGGAGTTGAAGTTCAACCACCTTAATGCTGCTGAATTTGAGAAAAAACTGGTTTAAGTTGATAAAGGTTGCTTTCCCACAAGACAAACCAGGTTTGGCTTTGTTTCTAAAAAAGATTGGCATGCAGAAAACACCCCCTCCCCCCAAACAAGCCAAGATGGCTGAGTGGAAGGACAAGCTCTGCTGAGACCCCCAAATCTTGGGGAAAAAAAATATGATTTTTTTTACAAAACTTCCATGGGGAAAGAGTCACTGTGAGGTTCAGGCGCCCCCTTGTGGCTTCCAAGTAGCCCTGCATTTTGAAAAGAAAATCTTTTTAATCTTATTTGCATTTATGTTATCGAATTTAACTCATTGCATTAAAAATCTTCCGTTGATGGAGCTCAGGGTGGATTTACCGTGTGACTCCCCTTTGATATTGGTTTTATTTCTTTTAATTATTTCTTAGATTTGCTTGACACCCATCTCGTTTGGTTTCCTCCTCTTGCAACTTTAGGAAAGGGGACCACCAAGTAACTTTTCTGCCCCGTTTCGCCTGGGTTCTCTTTGTCCTGGTGAGAAGCTGTCCATAAATTTCTGATGGATAACGAGGGCAAGATCTTTGATCCAAGGCTGAATGCTCTCCTTGGGGGTATCTTCCTTTTTTTTTAAGAATGAGTACTTTGACTTGTTGAGTGGTAGAATCCTAGCATTGGAAAATGACCTTGAGGTCATCCAGACCAACCCTTGCTCAGATTTGACTCAGGGAAGAGATCTTTTTTTCTTTTTAGGATTGGATTTCCAATCTTGTTTCCTGGCCTACCTTGAAGGGAGGTTTGAGGACAGTATGTAATTCTTATACATGATCTGCAATATTGCCTAAATCAGGGGGTCGCCAACCTTTTGGACCTCAGGGACCACCAAACTCGTAATTTTAAATTCCGCGAATCACTAATACGAATTTTGACTGATGGTGGCTTGCTGATGTTGGTGGGAAAGTCGGTCCCATATTCCAGAGCTGCAGTGGTCACAGGACTGGCCCTTTGGTCATCCTGGAGTAGCTGCTCCTCCATCCGGGTGCACCGGCCTGCCATGGACTGGAGGAGCTGCTCCAGGATGACCAAAGGGCCAGTCCTGTGACTCCTGCAGCTCTGGAATATGGGACCGACTTTCCCACCAGGGCGGATTTCCCTCCCCTGCCCTTGGTCTTACCTTCCAGTTCCAGCTCACGTGACTTTTTTGACCCCACCTGGGGACCTCCTTGAAGCACAGTGGTTGTTAGGAATAACATAGGTTACCTAACGTAGTTTGGGTAAAATAATATATATAAACTATGATAGTAAGTTGCAGTGTGTGTCACTTTAAACTGCAAAGCATGTAATTTTGGGTGCGGTGTGAAACCGCCATAAGAGGGAACAAGAGAACCTGACGATTGCTGACAATTGATGGTTTGATGGATTGATGGTGTGCTAACTGCGTGTTCCCTGCCGCTGAGTTGAAGGAAGAGAGGAGTTTTGACTTCTTCATATCTCTACTGCAAGGAGATATATTACTGGACTGATATTTTTAAGTTTACTGACCTCTCTTTTTCGACACTGGACTTTGCAACTGAATAATCCCCGGACGGACTGAATTAGTGAATGATATATGGACTGTTTGACTATGCTATAACTCTTACTGGAATAAACTTTAACTAGCGCAGTGTATCTGTTTTACTGAGTGTAAGCTACAAAAACGTTTATCTCACATATTTTGCCTGCCTGCCTGCCTGCCGTGCAGATTCTGCTAAGGTGTATCCCTAACAGTGGTCAACCAAACCCTCAACAGTTTTCTTTTTAAAAAAAAGCAATTTTATCAGTGAATGTGTAAAGAAAACACCTGGATATATTCCAATGCAATTTTTTTCCTTTCTTTTTTAATATCTATTTTTATTTTATTCCAAAAAAGTTAAAATACAAAACACCAATTTTTTTTTAAAAAAAATTTTTTTTTAAACACCTGGATTTATTCCGATGTGATTTTCCAAATGCCTTTAAAGGCAAGTTAAGTCTTTCCACCAAGTCTTTCCCCATCATTGGTCCAGGCTGATGGTAAAAGAGCAACCATTCCTGGGGATCAGATCCCAGGCTGGATCACTTTTAGATTCTTTGGGGGTGAGCACCAATGAGGTGAGAAGGTCTCCCACACGGCTGCCCTCTTTGGTCTTCCCATGTTGCACAACTCCGCCGTTCTCAGAGCAGGAGATGGATGACAACCCCCAAAAGCAAGATGGCGACGGCTAACAGCAGTGCCAGTCCGCGCCGGATAAGAAGTTGCTTGCGGGATAAGGCCCCTGGTGTCGGAGAAGCAATAAACTGGGGCACCTCTTCGCTGGGAAGAGGCTGATGGTCCCCTAAGTTTTCACCCGGGTGGACAAAACAGCTGGGAGTATCTCCGTTGGGCACCTCCAAATTCATCGCAAGATAATCTGTGTGGAGACCACATGCAAATAAGTAGACATTACTGATTGATACGCTCAACCTGACCATCTGTTTCTGGTGGACATACAGCAGGCCTGGCCTTAGAACCACACTTGGGCCACTTACTCTCTTTCTCATCCCAACCCACCTCACAGGATTGTTCTGGTGGGGAAGAGAGAGGAAAAGGAGGGAGGTGTATTGGCAAAAAATAATAAAGGTGGGGTCCAGAGAAATAAATAAAATAGATGGTCTTGCATGGCAGACCAAATGTAAAATGCAGTCGAATAAATCTTGTAACAGCCAATGGGTGCTTTTAAAAGTTGTTCAAATTTTTTTCCCCATTGTTTTAAAAACAAAAGGCTTCCTTTCAAACGCCATGCACATCACATCACACAAAGAGTAAAGGGTAGGGCATTTTTACCTGCGCTGTCAGAATCCTCAGGACTTCCTTGTCTGACTGTTAGTCCAGCTCGAATCTGAGCCTAAGAGAAACAAGCAGAACAAAACAAGCAGAACAAATGCACCATACTACGAGGGTGTCAAACTCAAGGTCCAAGGGTTGGATCCCACCCGCGGAGTCCTTAGATCTCGCCCACGGGGCTGCCCTGGAAACAGCAAAGGATCGGCCTGCGGTGCCTCTGCCAGCGAAAACGGAGCTCAGGAGGGCTGCATGCGCTCGTCCCAAACTCTGTTTTCACTGGCAGAGGGTCGGAGCAGGCCGTCATAGCCGTAGACAGAGCTCGGGAACCCGTTTTCGCTGGCAGAATGCTCGGGCCTCCAGAGGCGCCCGCAACGCACAACTCTGATGCGCTCCTCAATGAAATCAAGTTTGACACCCCTGCCATAGTAGCCGATGCTTTGCTTTTCTTCTGAGCCGAGCCCATGAACCCATTCCTCAGCTGGTACTACTGAGGACAAGGCACAAGCAAGTCTGCAAGGCAGAGATTTTACCTCTTCGGCGGCTTTTTTCCAGTTCATGCGTAAGACGACAACCAAGAAGGATGCAGCTTGCAGAGAGATGCAGACGATTAATCCAGTCCACAAACCTGCAGGGAGAACAAGTGGTTGATTCCAGAGCCCTGTTTCTCAACCTCTGCAGCTTTAAGACGGATGGACTTCAACTCCCAGAATTCCCCAGCCAGCATAGCTAGCTGGGGAATTCTGGGGATTGAAGTCCACCCGTCTTAAAGTGGCTAAGTTTGAGAAACATTGCCTAAGAGATTAAAGCTGTGTATAAAAGCCTCTTCCCATTTTCCCCCATAACAAACCTGCTAGGTAGGTTGGATCAAAATCACTCTAGCCTGGGGGTTGCCGGCTAGGGAATTCTGGGAGTTGAAGTCCGTCCCTCTTAAAGCATGGATGGCTGAGGAATTCTGTGAGTTCTAGTCCACCCATCTTAAAGTATCCTATGTGGGGAATTCTGGGAGTGGAAGTCCTCCCCTCTTAAAGCATCCTGGCTGGGGAATTCTGGGAGTGGAAGCCCACCCCTCTTAAAGCAGGCTGGCTGGGGGATTCTGGGAGTAGAAGTCCTCCCCTCTTAAAGCATCCTGGCTGGGGAATTCTGGGAGCGGAAGTCCACCCTTCTTAAAGCATCCTTGGCTGGGGGATTCTGGGAGTGGAAGTCCACCCCCAAAGCATCCTGGCTGGGGAATTCTGGGAGTGGAAGTCCACCCAACTCTGGGAGGGAAGCATGATGGCTGGGGATTCTGGGAGTGGAAGTCCTCCCCTCTTAAAGCAGGCTGGCTGGGGGATTCTGGGAGTGGAAGTCCACCCCTCTTAAGGACTGCTGAGTTTGAGAAACACAGTTTTAGATGCTGAGTTTGCCCGTGGAACTCACTGCCACCAGATGGGGAGGGACCCCCTGTGGCTTTGATAATGGGATCTCAAACACCGTATGAGGCACATGGGGCTGGCTGATAGTCCCACAGACCAAGGCCAAACATCTGGAGGGCAGCTTGTAAAGGGAAAACGGCCCCTCCTGGCCGGCTCACCCATCACGCCAAGCTTGTACACGAACATCAGTGTAATCCCAATGGGCAACCCGACGACGTAGTAGCCCACCGCGTTGGCGATGGCGCCAATTTTCTGCTTGCCGGCGCCCCTCAGCACCCCTCCGGAAGTGGCCTGGTGAATGGAGGCAGAGCAGGGAGGTTAGGGCAGTCCCCTAAAAGGGCCTCTTTTAAAAAGGAACAGGTTTTCTAGTCCTCATGGCTACGAAAGCCCATTTGGGCGCCAAGAGGATTCGCACCTCAACCCACGGCTTCGCGCCCCGCCGGAAACTCACCGCCATGGCATCGAACAGGTGAAACGGTGAGAAAATCAGCATCACTTTGGAGACCAAAGCAACAATTTCTCTATCAAGGGGGGAGAAATTATATATTAGGAGATCTGAGTTCTAAAGTCTGCACTGGGGGAAAAGCTCATATACACGTAGCCCTAGAATTACAAGCATTAGTTTAGCATCCGTCTGAAGTTACAACCGCACTTAACAAAAAAAGATTTGTGACCAGTTCTCGCACTTACAACCGTCGCATTGACTGACCCTGTGTGTGCGTGTGTGGTCGTAACTTTGGAAATGGTTTTAGTAAGCAGCTTTTGGTGGCTCGGTTATAATTTCAAATAGTCGCTCCTGAGCGACCCGTCGTAAACCGAGGACCGCCTGTACATGCAGAGGCACGACAGGCAGCCTCCCATTCCGGCCTTCCTTCCTTCCTTCCCTTCCTGAGACAAAGGGGAAAAGAACGAGGAGGGGGTCTTACTTGTCGTCCGTGAAGATGTAGGCCACCACATCCTTCAGGGCCGCCAGCAGCGCAGCGAAAACCACCGCAAGGACCCCTGGGAAGGCAGAGAGGAGGGTTAGGGTCCGAAACGTGGGTCCAATGGGGTAGGGGGTAGGGCTTCAGCCACCCCTCCTTCGCTGCTCTAAGGACCCCAAATGATGCCTTGGGAGAGGGGAGGGGTCTGTCAAGTGGGGAGGGATAAATTCAGAGTTAGAGAAGCCAAGGGTGGTTAAAGTAAGATCTCTCTCTCTCTCTCTCTATCCATATTTATCTATATACCAATCTATCGATTTACCTATCTATCAATCATTCATTTCTGTCTATCATCTATCTATCTATCTATCTATCTATCTATCTATCTATCTATCTATCTATCTGTATCTGTCTTTATGGTCTGTCTATAATTATCTAATTTGAATCTTTCTATCTATCCATCTCTTCTATGAATCTATGTATCTATCTTTATCACTATCATCTATCCACCCACCCACCCACCCATCTATCTACCTACCTACCTACCTACCTACCTACCTATCTCTTTTATGAATCTATGGATATCTTATCATCCATATATCCATCTATCTCTCTCCTCTATGAATCTATGTATCGATCTTTATTATTATCTATCTATGGTCCATCCATCCATCCACCCATCCACCCACCCACCCACCCATCCACCCATCCATCCATCTATCCATCCATCTATCTATCTATCTCTTCTATGAATCTATGTATCTTTATCATTATCTATCATCCATCCATCTATCCATCCATCCAATCATCCACCCACCCACCCATCCATCTATCTATCTCTTCTATGAATCTATGTATCTTTATCATTATCTATCATCTGTCCATCCATCCATCCAATCATCCATCTATCTATCTATCTATCTATCTATCTATCTATCTATCTATCTATCTATCTATCTATCTATCTATCTCTTTCTTTTATGAATCTACGGATATCTTATCATCCATGTATCCATCTATCCATCTCTTCTATGAATCTATGTATCAATCTTTATTATTATCTATCTATGATCCATCCATCCATCCATCCACCCTCTATCTATCTTATCTATCTATCTACCTACCTACCTACTCACCTATCCATCTATGAATCTATCATCTATTTATCCGTCTATTGATCAATATCCATCCATTCATCTATCATCAATCTATCCATCTCTACATCTCTCTCTCCCTCTCCATCCATCAATCCATTCATCCAATTATCCCTCCCTCAATCCATCTCTATCAGGGCGATCGAGGGTGGATTCTGAGCCTCTTTTAAACTAGCAGGGTCCTTCAGGTCCTCTTCTCTGCTTAGGTAGGACAAGGCATCCGCTAAAGCTGTGTCCCATAACCTTAGCAGCGTTAGAGGTCAGTGGGCTTCAAACTCCGAGGATTCTCCGGGCCGGCATTCAACTCCACCCCCTCCAAAGTTTAAAGAGACATACACACCGGTGCAAAGGAGGGCCATGATGCACGACCTCTTGGCCTGGTCAACGTCCCCGGCGCCTAAGGCATTCCCCACACGGACACTGGAGGCCACGCTCATCCCTTGTGGCAGCTGAGAAAAAAGCTTGTGTGAGTGAAGTCCTTGGTTTGGAGAGATTCTTTTGGTGCAAACCCAACCAGGGTTAACCCCTCACCCAGGGGTCTCCAAACCAGGCAACTTTAAGACTTGTGGATGTCAACTCATAAAATATTTCTGTGGTCTTTTTTAGAGTTGCCAACAGAAAGAGAGGAGGGAGCACCAGCGTGCAAAACCGAAACTGCATTCCATAAATGTTTTCAAAGATAGTAACCAGGTGACTGAAGTTTCTGCCGTGCAAAATTCTAACTGGAGAGCATGATGGACGACTCTGGGCTATGGATGTGTCCCATTGGAGAATATGAATTACGATACACCCAGAGGGTGGGGGGAAAACCAGGGTCAAGGGTGACAATAATGATGTGCCTCAGAGTCGGCTGCACCCAGGCAATGCCGACATGTTAACTCCCAATAAATCATCTTTAAATTTTGCTTCAATGGGGGGGTAACTGCCGGAATTCTGACAGTGGACTTCAACTCCCAGAATTCACCAGCCAGCTATGCAGAATTCTGGGAGTTGAAGTCCACAAGTCTTAAAGTTTGGGGTCGTCTGCCCTAACCCAACCAAAGGCATACTTTAGTTTGTCAAACTTTTGATGTCACAACCGCACCAATTCACTTTGTAACAACTAAGGCAAGAAAGGTCATAAAATGGGACAGAACTCACTTAACAACTGTCTCGCTTAGCAACAGAAGGGTTGGGCTCAATTGGTGTTCGTGAGTCGAGTCCCACCTGAATTTTGTCCTCTTTGCAGCTTCTCATTCAAGGGCACAGGGGCAAGGAGTTCCAAAAATGATAAAGTACCAAACAATTATTTCCCGTAAGGAATAATGCACAGACAGTCCTCAATTTATGACAAGTTTGCTTAGTGACCGTTTGAAGTTACAACAGCACTAAAAATAACTTGTGGCCATTTTTCACCCTTACGACCGTTTACAGTATCCCCCATTGGTCACGTGATTGAAATTCGGATCCAACTGGCTCATATTTACGACGGTTTGCGGTCTCCCGGGGTCACGCGATCCCCTTTTGCGAACTTCCGACAAGCAAAATCGAGGGGGAAAACCAAATTCACTTAACAACCGGGTTATTGGTTTAGCAACTGCAGTGATTCACTTAACAACGGGGATAAGAAAGGTCACAAAATGGGGGCAAAACTCGCTTAGCAACCGCCTTGCTTAGCAACATGACTTTTGGGCTCAATTGTGGTCGTAAGTTGAGGCTTGCCCGTACCAAATTCAACAAGTTTCAAAGCCGTCGAGTATCAAGATAATACCGTAAATCTTTACTTTCTATGAATTTTTTTAACCTCAGTAACAGCTAGCTGAGCTTTGCTGTCGCAGGAAACCTGCTGCCCCAGTTTGCCCCATTAGCCTTCAGATGCAAATGAGAAATTTTCCATTTTAAGTAATGTTTCTTGTGTCAGAATTCCGGCAGTTCCCCCCCTTTTTAAATCCTGAGCCTCGAGCCAAACTTCCAAAACTTCAAAAGGATTTATTGGGAGTTAACATGTCCGGCACTGCCTGGGTGCAGCCGACTCTGAGACACATCATTCATTGTCACCCTTGACCCTGGTTCCCACCCACCCACCCCCTGGGTGTATCGTAATTCATATTCTCCAATGGGACACCTCCATAACCCAGAGTCATCAATCACGCTTCTCCCGTTAGATATTTGCCTGGCAGAAACTTCAGTCACCTGGTTACTATCTTTGAAAAAACTATTTATGGAATGCACTTTCGATTTCCAAGCTGCCGCACTGCTCTTTGACACCCCTTTCCTCCCCTCCCTTTCTGTTGGCAACTCTAAAACGACCATGGAAATATTTTATGAGTTGACATCCTGCTTCTCAAAGTCTCCCACGGGTGTTCATTCTTTCTTCTTCCCCGCCTTCTGAATTGAGCAAATTCTTACCAAGTACGCGATGGTCGACAGTTCATAGATGATGGACTGAGCGCCTAATTCCACTGTACTCATTAACCCTGAGAGGAGAGAAAACGTGGTTGGGATTCAGGAGTGTTACACAAAACAGCGAGACGAGCGGCATATGAATTGAATGGTAATACCTGTGTTTCCCCAAAAATAAGACCGAAATGGGCCCCAAAATAAGCATTAGGGCTTATTTTGGGGGGAATGTCTTATTTTTTTCCCTCATGTACAAAAGGCCAGTGGTGGGATTCAAAATAAAATTTACTACCAGTTCTGTGGGCCTGCCTTGGTGGGCATGGCATGCCTTGGTAGGCATGGCAGGGGAAGGTTACTGTAAAATGTCCATTCCTCCCCACCCCACTAACCTGCTTTTCAGCTCCGTTCTCCTCCGCAGGGCAACCAAAGAAGGCCCAGCCGATCAGCTAGGACTCAATGGGAGGCAGAGAAGAGATGGGGGTCAGGGCCAGTCAGAGGTGGGATTTGCCGGTTCTCCGAACGGCTCAAAATTTCCGCTACTGGTTCTCCAGAACTGGTCAGAATCTATGAATACCACCTCTGCAAGAAACTTACTTCTTCTGCTTGCTTTGGGTGCGGGGGGCAGGCGGCCACGTGGTCCACTACTGCCGCCGCCATGAGGCAGAGGGGCTGGAGCTGCCTCATGTGCCCCGCCCCAGCTTACCTCAGAGCCCCCGCGGCCAGGTCATCCACGCCTCGACACCTGCCTCACCTTGTGGCCGTGGCACCAACACCAGCACACCACTCTGCCTCCCGCTCTGTTGCGGCTGTGGGCAAGCAGAAGAAGTGAGCCTGTGGCCAGGTGGGCTCAGGCTGTTGCTGCCGCTGTGCGGCAGGTGTTGGGAGCATGGATGACCTGGCTGACGAGGCCCTGAGGTAAACCAGTGCGAGGTGCATGAGGCGGCTTCACCACCTCCATGCCCGCCTTGTGGCCACAGCACTGCAAGCAACCAGATGGAAAGGGCAGGCAGCCGACTGAAGCAGGGCTTATTTTGAGGGGTATTATGCACACACGTAAAACATGCTAGGGCTTATTTTTGGGATGAGTCTTATTTTCGGGAAAACAGGGTAGCAAAAATAAATATGCAGGAAATATCATTTGCCTGCAGGCAAGAACTTGGTGGGACCACAAAATAGATACAGTTGTGAATGTTGTCATCAACATTTGTCATTAACAAAGTCACCAACATTCAGTTTTGCAGGTACTAAGATTGTTGGAAGAGCTGGTACAAAAACAGCCAGAGAAGTAATTGAAGCCTGGGAAAGAGTCCCCTTATCAGTCAACAGGAGTGCTGATTTACCGACAACTTACCAGGTATTTATAGGGTGAGCGCTTGGCAGCACAAGGACACAACAGCCAACAACTTAATAGCCAGCCATCAACACCCCAATCCAAAACTAAAAAGCCACACATAACAGGCACCATATAAGCCACACACAAAATAACCCAAAGCACACCGAGTTAGACAGAAATTCACTGAGGATGGTCTCCAGCATGAATCTGAAAGTTTGGAAGAGTAAATTCATTCACAAAAGCTAAATTGCTCTGGTATTTTAGAATTGAAACAGACAGCACTTGCCACAAAACTTTCTTGATATGAAAGACTCAAACGTCCGGATAGTAGATGTGGCGGCAGAAGAGAAGAGAAAGAACTGGAGAATATCACAAAGAGAAGACCCACAAACAGAAACAGAACGACTAGGGCAAAAGAAAGGAATAGCAGTACCAAAAGTGTCAGGCATCTTGAGTGCAATCCCAAAACGAATGGAGTACCACTTGAACACCACCGGAATTGACCCATTCCCCATCGGTCAATTGCAAAAGGCAGCTTTGATTGGAACGGCTTACATCCTGCCACGAAATATTTATTAAACAACATCTGGTTATCCCAGGTGCTTGGGAATAAATTGACAGGCAGTCAATAATGCCAAATGCAGTCTAAACATCTGGCTGGGTGGGGGAACACCACTTGAACTCCGTCGGAGTTGACAAATTGACCATCAGTCAACTGCGGAAGGCAGCTTTGCTTGGAACGGCTTACATCCTGTCATGAGACTGCTGATATTATTAAAACATTCACATTTGTCTATTCTAGCTCCTTTGGAAGGACACGAAAGGTGGGAAAATATGACAAAGGTATAATATATTTAATAATTCATGTAATCACGGCTGCAAGATTAGTTTATGCCCCAAAATGGAAAGATAAAGAAACGCCAGGTGAAACAGAAATAATTAGGAAAATTTGGAATTGTGCAGAAATGGATAAATTGACACAAGAATCAAAAAATAAGGATGATTCTGATTACTACAAAATATGGGGAAAGTATCACTGGTTGGAAACTAAGAAGGATCAAAAAATATAAAAAACGATTAACGTTTATGTATATATTATATACTACGTATATAAAATGTATTATTCTTTATAGGAATTAGCAATGTAAGACAACTAGGTGTGTCAGGATGATTGCACCACATCCATTGTTTTTAAATGTCTTTTTCTTTTTTGTGTCTGTTCAATTAAAAACTTATTTTTTTAAAAAAAATATGCCAAATGCAGTCTAAACATCTGGCTGGGTGGGGGATCACCACTTGAATTCCGTCGGAATTGACAAATTCATCCCCCGTCAATTGCGGAAGGCAGTTTTGCTTGGAACGGCTGACATCCTGCCACAAAGCCTTTAATATTATTCAAACATTCACATCTTGTCTATTCTAGGTCTTTGGAAGGTCTCAATAGGTGGACAAAAAAGGCCCAAATCCAGCCTGAACATCTGACTGTGCGACCAACCAACGTCATAATAAAAATAGATGAAGTTGGTGAAAACCTTTGGCCCCACAACCGCATCACCGATAAGAACCGGACAATCTGATGGAATGCCATGTTGTCATGGCCCATGCAGAGAAATTTCAGGGTCAGTTTTAGTCATAAAGTGAGGGCTACCTATACAGGTAGTCCTCGATTTACAATAGCTCATGCAGTGACCGTTCCAAGTTAAAACGGCACTGAAAAAAAGGGACTCGTGGCCTCATTCACACTAATGACCGTTGCAGCACCCCCATGGGTCACGGGATCAAAACTCAGATGCTTGGCAACTGACTCATACCTATGACGGTTGCAGGGTCCCAAGGTTACTTGCGACCTTCCGCAAAACGAAACCAACGGGGGAGGGAAGGCTGGTTCACTGAACAACCACACTCCTAAGTTAACCGCTGCAGTGATTCACTTAACCAACCAACGGCAAGGAAGGTCATAAAAATGGGGCAAAACTCATTTAACCGCCGCCTCGCTTAGCGACATAACGTTTCGGGTCCAGTTGTGGTCGCAAGCCGAGTTACACTACCTGTGTAACTCCACCTAAGCGTGGAAGCCACTCGCCGCCCGGAGAGACAGGTGAAAGACCCTGGTGGGTGAGAGAGAGAGAGAGAGAGAGAGAGAGAAACAGGGTCAGGGGTCTCACCTGCCAGGAAGCTCCCGATCTCAAAAGTCCACCACTCGATGCAGATCATAAACATGCTGGGCAGAGCGAGGCAGATGAAGGGACCCCATTCCTGTAAGCACTCCATCGTCCAGCCTACAAAACAAGATGGCTGCCATGTCAGGGTGAGGGGGCGGGGGCTGTCTCTGTGTGCTTCTAGGTCTGTTCATACCCACAGAGACAGACAAGACACAAAGACACACACTTGGACACACAGTCTTGTCTGTCTCTGTGGGTATGAATAACAGGACAACAGATTTGGAAGGGACCCCGGAGGCCATCTAGCCCAACCCCCTGCTCAGGCAGGGGGACCCTGCACCATTTCAGACAAAGGCTTGTCCAGCCTCTTCTTGGAAGCCTCCGGTTGTTGGAGCAGGGTCTGTTTTATCTGTGTGTGTATCTCCGTGTGTTTGTGCGTCTATGTATCTGTGGTGTGTCTGCGTGTTTGTGTGTCCATGTCTGCTTGTGTGTGTGTGTCTGTTTCTGTGTATGTCTGTCTCTGTGTGTGTGTGTTTGTGTGTCTATGTCTGTGTGTCTATATCTGTTTGTGTGTGTGCATTTGTGTCTGTTTCTGTCTCTGTGAGTGTGTCTGCGTATTTGTGTGTCTATGTCTGTCTGTTTGGGTGTCCATGTATCTGTGGTGTGTTTGTGTATGTGTCTGTTTGAGTATGTGTCTATGTCTGTGTGTCTGCGTGTTTGTGTGTCCATGTCTGTTTGTGTATCTGTGTGTGTGTCTGTTTTTGTCTATGTCTGTCTGTCTCTGTGTGTGTGTGTTTGGGTGTCTATGTCTATTTGGGTGTCTATGTATCTGTGGTGTGTTTGTGTATCTGTATCTATTTGTGTATGTGTGCATTTGTATCTGTGTCTCTGTGAGTGTGTCTGCCTGTTTGTGTGTCTATGTCTGTCTGTTTGGGTGTCTATGTATCTGTCGTGTGTTTGTGTGTCTATGTTTGTGTATGTGTCTGTTTGTGTCTGTGTATTTGTAATGTGTATCTGCGTGCCTACGTCGGTTTGGGTGTCTGCTGTGTGTTTGTGGGTGGTGAGTGTGTGTCTATGCCTGTGGGTGTGCTTTGCAATATGGGATTATTGTACCCCACCCAGAGTCACCTTTGGGTGAGACGAGGGGCCATATAAACTTAGAATAAATAAAATAACTTTTTTGAAAAGAGGAAGTGGGGGAACGAAAGGGTTCCCAGCTCTTCCGGTGAGTCTCTCAAATGCTCCCTCCTTCCTCCCCAGGTGGCCAAAAATATTCCGCTTTTTTCCCTACCTCCCCAGGTTTCCTTATGGATCTTTTTCCACCAAATGAAGAGGAAGAGCAGGAATGCCTGCAGGTTCTGTGAAAGAGTGTTGGCCCAGGCTGAACCTCTGTGGAAGAGAGAGAGGGAGAGAGAGGGAGGGAGGGAGAGAGAGAGAGAGAGAGAAAGAGAAAGACCAAAAGAAACGAGAGAGAAACAGAGAAAGAGAGAGGGAAAAAGAGAGACAGAGAAAAAGAGAGAAAAACAGAGAGGGACAGAGAAAAAGAGGGAAAGAGAAAGAGAGATAGAGATAGAGAAAGGAAAAGAGAAGGAGGGAGAAAGAGAGGCAGAGATAGAGAGAAAAACAGAGAGAGAAGGAAAAAGAGGGAGAAAGACACAGAGAGAGAAACAGAGAAAGAAACAGAAAAAGAGACAAAGAGAGAGAAAAAGAGAGAGAGAAAGCCTTAATGTTTGGCCATCTTCTCTGATTGAACTCATGACAGCTAGCAACTTCATTCAGGTAGATTCATGATTTACAACCACAACTGAGACCAGAATTTGTTGTTAAACGAGGCAGCTGTTAAGTGAGTCATGCCTGACTTTACACCCTCTTTTGCCACTACTGATAAGCAAATCATCACCCTAAGCGAATGGTTGTAAATCCCCTCTCTGCAGGTAATCCTCAGCTTACAACCACAACTGAGCCCAAAAGTTTTGTTGTTACGCGAGACATTTGTTAAATGTCCCATCTTCCAACCTTTTCTGCCACTATTGATAAGCAGAATCACTGCAGTCGTTAAGTGAATCATGAATCATGCAGTTGTTAAGTGAATCCAGCTTTCCCCATTGACTTGGCTTATCAGAATGACCCCAGGATGCTGCAACCGTCATAAGTATGAGTCAGCTGCCAAGCCTCTGTATTTTGATGATGTGATCATGGGGCGCTGCAGCCGTTGTGTGAAAAAGGGTCCTAAGTCATTTTTTTTCAGTGCCGTCCTAACTTCAAAGGGTCACTAAATGAACCGCTGTAATTCGAGGACTACCCGTCTTCTGGAAGATTTTAAGCCACCTCTCTGGCTGTTTCAAGCAACGAACCACCCGCGGGAAATTATGAGCATTATGTTTTGAACTCAAGACTTTGGACCAGGGGGTCGGCAACTATAAACACTCAAAGAGCCCCAAAGGTCCTAACCCGGAGCCACCCCGTTCAATTCTGGAGCCGACCGGAAGTCCAGTCTCCCCACCATAGAGTCTCTTCCTAGTCCCATGATGGCGAACCTATGGAACACGTGCCACAAGTCGCATGCAGAGCCCTCTGTGCCGGCACGCAAGCCGCAGACAAACTTACCTCACTGCGTATACGTGTGGCTCACAGTTGATTTTTTTTTCCGGTTAGTTTGAGGCCATTTTTGGCCTCCCAGAGACTTGGAAAAAGTCTCTGCAAGGCTTTTCAGGAACAAATCATAGGTCCATTCCGTCACTTCCTGTAATACCGGAAGTAATGAAACAGGCCTATAATTCGGCCTGAAAAGCCTTGCAGAGGCTTCTTCCAAGCCTCTGGGAGGCCAAAAATGGCCTCGAACCAACCCAAAAAAAACCCAGCTGTGAGGCGCAGTGCATGCGCAGGGGGTGTGGGGAGGGGTGTGTGCACTTCATTCTAGGACCTGGCATGCAATTTTGGGCACAGGAGCCCAATAAGGTTAGCCACCACTACCTTAGTCCTTTTTCCTCTACCTGTCCTAACAGAAAGCCCTATCAATTGTGGAGCCGACCGGAAAACCTGCCCTTTTGCCATAGAGCAGTGATGGCGAACCTTTTCGTTGGATGTGACGAAAGCGCAGGTGCGCGTACGTGCTGGCACCCACAATGCAATGCGCTCTGCCCCCTTCCCTGCACTGCACATGCACATACCTCCCTGCACTGCACATGCACATACCTCCCACATGCACATACCTCCCTGGAGGTTCGAGGGAAGCCTCTGGAGGCCGAAAAACGGGCCTTTCAGAAATACCGGAAGTGACTGTTTTCAGCCTCCGGAGGGCCTCTGGAGCCCAGGGGAGGCCGTTTTTGCCCTCCTGGAGGTTCAAGGGAAGCTTCTGCAGCCTCAGGAGGCTGAAAACGGGCCTGTTTCGGCACTTCCGATTTTTCTGGAAGCCCCGTTTTTCGGCCTCCCAAGGCTGCAGAGGCTTCCCTCGAGCCTCCTGGAGGGCGAAAACAGGCGAAAATGGGCTCAAACAGGCAGAAAATCAGCTGGGAGGTGCGCACATGCACAGTGCAGGTACGTTTGCTTGGGGCTCGCGTGCCCGCACAAATGGCTCTGCGTGTCACCTGTGGCACGCGTGCTAGAGGTTTGCCATCACAGCCATAGAGTCTCCTCCTGGTGTCCCATACTTTCCCCGACCCCTCCCACAACCGGAAGCTCCTCTCAAAATTGTGGCGCCAACCAGCGAAAAAGAGCCGCATCAGAGGGATGAAAGAGCCACATGCGGCTCTAGAGTCACGGGCTGCCTACCCCTGCTTTGAATCGACAGGAAATCTGTCACACTTACACCACACCCAGTTTGAAGGAGTGCAGGAAAATGGTGTTCATGATCACGTTCAACACGTTCACCACCACGCCGGTCACTACTTGAGGCAAGAGCACAGCCTGGAATGTGAGAAAAGGATTTGTGTGAACACCACCTCTATAATATAGGAACTGTGATGGTGAACCTATGGCACGCAGAGCCACTTTCTGCCGGCTCGCGAGAGGTCGCCTGGAAGAGCCCCACTGCACATTCACGTGCGTTGCCCCCTGCCAACCCATTGTCAGGTATCTGCTGCGCAGGCATGGGGGGAGACGCGCGCGGGGGAAATGCACACGCATGCGCAGAGGCATGCGGCATGTGGAGGGGTTGTGTTCTGACCCAAACCTTGTTCCAAGGAAACAACCACAAAACAGAGGTGACAGCAAAACCTTTTAATGATTCTTTAAGGATTCCGTTCCTTCCCGGTTAAAAGGCTGTTTCAAACTAATTGTCTCTGATAAGGAGGAACCTTGCCAAGGTTGTGCAAGGCTGCCAAGAACCCTAGATAAAGTTACTAAGAAATATTTCAAACACAAAGAGTCCCCAAACACAAACCAAGATATTCCGAACGTCCACCAGGCTTGAGTACAAAAACTTCTTTCCTTCCTGCAAAGAACTCCGTTTTCTCAGCTGGCTTTTATCCCTTAAGGGAGAGGCCATTACCTTGCAGCCTTACTCCTGAGTCGCCCGTGCTGCTGCAGCTGCTCTTTCCTTCAAGCAGCCCTGCACACACTGGGCACAGGCTCCTCAGGGACCTCTTCCTCACTACTGCCAGCCTCCACAATCTCCGAAGGCAGCACTCCACTCCCTGATAGTCCTGGCCCCATCCCTGCATCCCACGCAGGCCCCTCATCCGAGTCCTCGCTCTCTGAGACCTCAGCCGTCCGCACCTGCTGCCTGCAAACCACAAAAGGTTGCGTGCACATGCACAGAGGTGTGCAGTGCCGGGGTGTGTGTGGTCCTGTGCCCATGTGTAAGGGGGAGCATTATGGATGCAGGCACTCGAACGCACTTTTGGCACGCAAGGTGGAAAAAGTTAGCCATCACTAATATAGGATCTATTGCTTTATTTTTTTAAATGCACAGTGCGAGCTTATGAACCAGAGACAAATCCCTTGGGTGTCCAATCACGCTTGGCCAATAAAGAATTCTATTTTATGCTATTTTAAGCATTATCCTAATCTGCTACTTTTAAGGTATGGTTGCCTCTCCCAGGAAATTCTGCTATGAAGAAAAGACGTACCTGACTTTGCAAATAGCGTGTTTCCAGCTGGTAGATGAACGCAGCCTGAAAATGCACAGATTAAAATTAGTTTCTCGGCTTGAAAAATCCGTTTCATTGTTATTTTATTCATTTTTGTTTTATTTTTCCTGCCACACAAGGAAGGAGAGGCTCCCAAGTGGATAGTCAATGAGGAAGAGAGAAAAAAAAAAAGCAACGATTCAGTAAGTCCTCAACTTAGGACTGTTTTTTTTTTCTTTATTAAATTTATAGGCTGCCAATCTTCCCCGATATGTCAACGATGCCGGGCGACTTAATATGGGTCATAAAAAATAGAGAAGTAATTAAAATAACTTCATTTAGTGACCATTCGAAATTAGGACCGTGATGAAAAACAGTGACTTGCGACCAGTCCTCGCTCTTACGACCGTCAGAGTCAGGTGACCATATTTGGATGCTTGGTGATAGGCATGTATTTACAATGGTTAGAGCTTCCTGGGGTCACGTGATCTCAATTTGTGACCTTCCCAGCTGGCTTCGGACAAGCAAATTCAGTGGGAGAAGCCCGATTCGCTTAAAGACCGTATGATTCACTTACTGGCAATCCTAGACTTACAACCACAACTGAACCCCAAACTTCTACCGCTAAGTGAGACAGCTGTTAAATGAGTTTTCTCCCATTTTACGGCCGTTTTTGCCATGGTCGATAAGCGAACCACTGCAGTTGTTACGTGAATCACGCAGTTGTATAACGAATCGGGCTTGCCCCAATTGACTTTGCTTGGCAGTAGGTCATAAAAGGAGATCACATAGACCCTGGGACAATGCTACCGCCATAAATATGAGTCAGTTGCCAAATATCTGAATGTTGAGCATGTTGGGATGCTGCAACAGTCATTCCTGTGAAAAACGGCCATAAGTCACGTATTCTAGTGACGTTGTTCCTTTGGTCACTAAACCAATGATTATTAAGGGGAGCACTAACTCTACTTGCACTAATTCATTTAATAACAGTGGCACAAGAAAGATTTGTGCACGGCTCACTTAACAACTGCCTTGCTTAGCAACGGAAATTCTGGTCATAGCCACCTTTGAGCCCAAAATGAGTGAGAAATGTGTGAAGTGAGTTTTGCCCCACTTTACGGGTTTTCTGGCCACCATCGTTAAGTGAATCCCTGCCGTTGTTAAGCGAGTCACATGGTTGTTAAGTGAATCCGGCTTCCCCATTGACTTCGCTTGCCAGGAGGTCGCAAATAGGGGCATCACGTGACCCTGGGGACACTGCAACCATCATAAAGTGGAAGCTGTTGAATTTTGATCACGTGACCATGCTGGAAAGGTTGCCGCGAGTCATCTTTCTTTCCGTGCCGTTTTTACTTCAAACGGTCGCTAAATGAACCACTGTAAGTTGAGGACTCCCTGTAATTTTCTTCTTC
The DNA here is from genome assembly GCF_049901715.1 of Pseudonaja textilis. Lineage (NCBI taxonomy): Eukaryota > Metazoa > Chordata > Lepidosauria > Squamata > Elapidae > Pseudonaja > Pseudonaja textilis. Next base: position 4,365,529 of record NC_141990.1, on the reverse strand, counting down.
TCCTTCAAATAACCCTTCACTTGGGATTCACACTGCACCCTGAACTCTGAAGCCCGGTTAATGAAACGTAACGCTTGCCCTCCTCTACCAACTCAGGTCTCGGCTAACAAGCCATCATCTCTTCTTAACCCAGCAAGCTGTTCACTTCACCTTCCAAAGTCCTGTTCACACAACCGACAGACGGTCTTTCCCTGGATCTGTTTTCGCCTGATGTGTATGTGTGGTGCGAACGCAGCCAACGAAACACTTACCGGCAGAGCTGGAATGAAGATCATCACGTAAATGTGGGTTAATCTGCCAGGAAGAAAAAAAAACACTTTTTAATGGGATGGAACAAAAGAAGGACCAGGAGTGACATGATAGCAGTCTTCCAATATCTCAGGGGGTGCCCCAAAGCAGGAGGGAGTCAAGCTATTCTCCAAAGCCCCTGAAGGCAGGACAAGAAGCAACGGGTGGAGACTAATCAGGGAGAGAAGCAACCTGGAACTAAGGAGAAATTTCCTGACAGTCAGAACAATTAACCTGTGGAACTGCTTGCCACCAGAAATTGTGGATGTTTCATCACTGGCAGCTTTTAAGAAGAGACTGAATAGCGACTTGTCTGAAATGGTAAAGGAGATAGATGGATGGATGGAGATAGATGGATGGATGGATGGATGGATAGATGGATAGATAATAGATAGATAAGATAGATGTATTGTAGGTAGGTAGAGATAGATAGATAGATAGATAGATAGATAGATAGATAGATAGATAGATAGATAGATAGATGCATTGTAGGTAGGTAGAGATAGATGGATGGATGGATGGATGGATGGATAGAGATAAAAATAGATATAGATAAGATAGATATGATATATAGGGTCTCCTGCTTGAGCAGGGGGTTGGACTAGATGACCTCCAAGCTCTATTCTGATTGATTGAGATGGGAACCCTGGTGGGAATAGCCCTCAACTTACAAAAATTCATATAGTGACCCTTCGAAGTTACAACGGCACTGAAAAAAGTGACCTGGGAATATTTTTCACACAACCATGGCAGCATCCCTCTGGTCACGTGATTCAAATTCAGACGCTTGGCCACTGACACGTATTTATGACGATCACATAGTGTCTGGAGTTCACATGTTCCCCTTTTGCGACATTCTGACAAGCCAAGTCAATGGGGGAAGCCAGATTCACTTCACAGCCAGGTTAGTGATGTAACAAGCACAGTGCTTCACTTAACAACTCTGGCAAGAAAGGTCCTAAAATGGAGCAAAACTCAAATAACAACTCCCTAGCTCAGCAACAGAAATCTTGGACTCAACTGTGGTCGTAATTTGAGGACTACATATATGTGTGTGTGTGTGTATGTATATATGTGTGTGTGCATATGTGTACACACACACACACACCTCTATTCATGTATGGGTGTGTGTCTGCCTGTAACACACACGTACGCACACACAAACTCTTGTTTCAAAGACAAGCACAAATATTGGAAGCCTTCCTTTCTCAATGCCCAGGGCCCAGCCCTCAAAAGTAGACTGCCCTTTTCACTGGAGGTTCTCTTGTAAGGCAGAACTGTGTTGTTGTTGTTTATAAGAAAAAGAAATTTAAGGATCTGCTATTAACTCCTTCTTCCCCTAAAAAATATGCACCCCCAAAAAACAGGAACGAGAGAAGAGATGAAAAACAAAAAAAGGGAATTTAAAAAAGATAGGTCGTATAGCTGTTACATAAGAGCAAGGTGTGTTTTTGGAACACGCAATCCAGCCTTTTCTGATTTTTAAAAAAGCAAACACAGTCCTGCCGGCATGAAATAGGAGAATCTGTGATGTTAAACCGGCTCTTTTTGTCCATTTGTCTTTTTCCGCGCTCCACCCAAACTAGACAACACAGTATCAACAGTAGAGACATTCAAATTTCTAGGTTCTATCATATCACAAGACCTAAAATGGAAACATCATCAAAAAAATCACGGTTTCAACTCCTTCCCTCAAAACGACGCTATGGAGCACTGCAGAACCGGAACAACTAGACACAAGGGCAGTTTTTCCCCGAACGCCATCACTCTGCTAAACAAATAATTCCCTCAACACTGTCCAACTATTTACAAAGTTGGTAAATAGCAGTGCACTACTATTGCTATTAATCTTCTCATCACTCCTTATCACCCATCACCTCCTACTTGTGACTGTATGACTGTAACTTGTATCCTTTGTTGCTTGTATCCTTACCATTTATACTGCCCGTTTCCTCGTATGATTTGGTTGCTTATTGTACCCTCTGACTATCATTAAGTATTGCACCTGATGATTCTTGACTCTTGACGAATGTATCTTTTCCTTTATGTACACTGAGAGCATTTGCACCAAGACAAATTCCTTGGGTGTCCAATCACACGTGGCCAATAAAGAATTCAATATTCTATTCTATTCTATTCAGAGAAAATTAAAGACGTGGTTTAATTGGGTTGATGGCTTAATTTGATCTGGACGGATTTCTTGAAAGGGACGCCTGCGATGGGCATCCTTTTGCGTGCATGTGTAGGTTGAAAGTAGCATCAGCATAAACCAGTGTGTGGGTAGCCCTTGACTTATGACCACAACAGAGCTCAAAACTTCTGTTATTGAGACATTTCTTAAGTGAATTTGGCCTCATTGTGCAACCTTTCTTGCCACCGTGGTTAAGTGAATCGCTGTGGTTGTTAAGTGAGTCCCATGGTTGTTAAGTGAATCTGGAATCCCCCATTGACTTGGCTTTTCAGGGCGTCGAAGGGGATAGTGTGACCCTGGGACACGGCAACCATCATAAATGTGAGTTGGAGGCCAAGCCTCTGAATTTTGACCATGAGGATACTGCAATGGTCGTAAGTGTGGAAAATGGTCGTAAGTCACTTTTTTCCATGGAACAGACCTTAAATGTCATAAGTCAAGGACTCTCGATAATCCACCATCACTTAAAAAACTTTTTCTTTCAGAAAAGCTGTATTTCCTGAGTGATTATGTTATTTTAAGGGGGCCCTCAAAAACAGATGCTTCCTTGGCTTTTTTGACCTCCTGCCCCACACGTATGGCCATGGTTTGTTTGGTTTATAACCGGGTTTGTTATCCACTGCAATACTTGAAGCAGCCAAATGGGCCGTTTTCAGGTTATTTTGGGGGCCAAAAACAGCCTGAAAAATGTGGTGAAAATGGCCCGGAAGACAGTCCCCCAAAACATCCTGACAACGCCCCCCAAATGGCCTGGTTTGGGGATTGTTTTCAGGCCATTTTCGGGCTGATTTTTGGGGGTTGTTTTTGGCCTTTTGGGGCCAAAAAGATCCTGAAAACTGGCCTAAAAGTAGGCCAGAAATGGGCCCAAACTGGCCTGGTTTTGGGGCCATTTTCAGGCCATTTTGAGGGCATTTTCAGGATGTTTTGGGGAGGGGTTCAGTGAATTTTTGGGGCCAAAAGAGTCTGAAAATGGCCGGAAAAACAGCCCCCCCCCAAACATCCTGAAAATGGCCCCAAAATGGCCTGGGTTTGGGATCATTTTCAGGCCCTTTTTCGGGCTGTTTTCAGCTAGTTTTGGGGACAAAATGGCCTGAAAAACTACCTGAAAATGGCGCGAGAAATGGGCCTAAACCTGACTGGTTTTTAGGCCATTTTCAGGCTCTTTCTTGGACCATTTTCAGGATGTTTTGGGGGCTGTTTTCAGACTGAAAACAGCCTGGAAAACGTCCCGAAAATTGCCTGTTTGGGGGGCCATTTTTTGCTGTTTTGGGGCCATTTTCCAGAGCAAAAACAGCCTGAAGGTCGGCCTGAAAACGGCCCAAAAACAGCTTGAAAAACAGGCTTACAAACAAGCCGAAAAACGGGCAGGGGCGGGGCCAGCCAGTGACATAATTAGGTCCAACTAGCTGAAGCAAGTGGTCAGGAGGCGGGGCTTGGGTGTGGTGAGTGACATCACCCACCCAGTCACATGACCAACCAGCCACGCCTACCCAGCCAGAGAACGGGCTGTTATAAAAACTGCAGCCCACCACTGAGTACAGCTAGTCGTCGAGTTACAACCACAATTGTGCCCCGAACTGCTGTTCTGCAGTGAGACGGTTGTTAAGTGAATCATACCCGATTTTTACAGTTTATGTCGTAAAATGGCACATCTGAGTGTCTTGAAGTGCAGTCACATAATCACGGGACAGGGGACCGTCATAACTTCAGAAATAGCTCGTAGCACCCTTTTATCCAGGCCAATAGTAACTTAGAACTGAGTCACTAAGCTACCAGTCATAAGTCAAGAAAGACTTATAAAAAGAGTTTGTTTTACCAATGGTTAGATAATAAAAGTAGAAATTAGAATGAGAAGAATATTACTATATATAAAGATTATTATTGTTGTTGTTACTATTATTATTATAAACTTATATTCCTTAAACATGAAACTCAGTCAACCGAACATTTATTGTTGTTGTTATTGCTGTTGTTATTGCTGCTGTTATTGCTGTTGTTATTATTATTATTATTATCGATTCAGTCTGGGACTGGTAAAACTTAATAGTTGAAGTCCTAACCAAGGACTCATCTGATTATTAATATTATTATCTCTTTTATTCATTAAACATGAAACTCAGTCAAGTGAACATTTAAAAATGTATTATAAATATCAATGACTGGCGCAATTATGATCAAGTAGCTCGATACCCGTGCTTCACTATGAAACTATGTGGTCAGGCTTACTTTTTGGGGAGGAAAATAAAGGGGGGAAATTCTGCCTCTGCCTACCAGAATCCATCAGTATTCATCTCACTAGCATCCTGTCAATGTGTGAGAGTTGAGGGCTGTTTGGAAACTGAAACAGTATTTGCTGAATGAGCAAGGAGACAGCAAGGAGCCTGGGCGTGTCTTAGCTCAATGTTCTATACTAAAGCTGCTTGGTGCTGTGAAACTAAAACTCCTCTCCTCTGCTTGTGTTTTGATTTGGAACAGATTTCTTTCCAGGTGGGGAGGGGGAGTAGAAGTCCTTAGCATCCGAGCATGTTAATAATAATAATATAGGAAATACTAATGCTTTGATGGTCATTTTCGAAAAATCCTTTCTTAGTGAGCAAATAAATAACGGCAAATAGCCCAGGCTGTCAAAGTAAATGGGTCACTACAGCCAAAAGGGGTTATAGTTCAGGAATGCGGGTGTGACTGCACAAGGCCCTGGTGTGTGCTCGCACGCAATCGCTCATTCACGCGAGCCTCACCTGGAGACTTCGGGATCCTGTCGGAAAAGCAGCAGGATCTGCTCAGTGTTGAGAAAAAGGGCCCAGCAGGGAAAGCAGAAAAGGAGAAGGATCAGGATGCCTCGCTGCAGGATGGTGCCGACTCTCTTCACGTTTTTACTCCCGTAAGTCTGGTTAACAAGAGAGAGAAAGAGAAATTAATACAATAAAATAATAAAATAAAATAAAAATAAAATAATCAAGTAAAAAAATTAAAAAAGAATAAGCAAGTAAAAAAAAAAGCAAGTAAAAAATAAGAAAATAAACTGAAATAAAAAAATAACCAAATAAAAAAATAAACTAAAATAAAACTAAAAAAATCAAATAAAAAAATAAAACAAAATATTAAAATGAAATAAAATAAAAATAAAATAAGGTTAAAAAATAAAATAGAATTATAAAGCAAAAAATAAAATGAAATAACCAAGTAAAAAAAAAGAAAATAAACTGAAATAAAAAATAACCAAATAAAAAAATAAAGTAAAATAAAACTAAAATAATCAAATAAAAAATAAAACAAAATATTAAACTGAAATAAAATAAAAATAAACTAAGTTAAAAAATAAAATAAAATCATAAAGCAAAAAATAAAATGAAATAACCAAGTAAAAAATAAAAAATAAGAAAATAAACTGAAATAAAACTAAAATAATCAAATAAAAAACTAAACTAAACTAAACTAATCAAATAAAAAAATAAAGTAAAATAATAAACTAAAATAAAGTAAAAAATAAAATAAAATCATAAAGCAAAAAATAAAATGAAATAACCAAGTAAAAAATAAAAAATAAGAAAATAAACTGAAATAAAAAAATAACCAAATAAAAAAATAAAATAAAATAAAACTAAAATAATCAAATAAAAATAAAACAAAATATTAAAATGAAATAAAATAAAACTAAAATAAGGTAAAAATAAAATAAAATTATAAAGCAAAAAAATAAACTGAAATAAAACTAAAATAATCAAATAAAAAACTAAACTAATCAAATAAAAAATAAAGTAAAATAATAAACAAATAAAATAAAGTAAAAAATCAAATAAAAAATCAAATAAAATAATAACATCAAATAAAAATAATAGAGTAAAAAATAAAATAATCAAGTAAAAAATTAATAAAATATAAAATAAAATTTAAAAATCCATCACTTATCTCAGGGCAGCTGGGAAATTTACACCTGGTTTGCCGAACCGTTAGTTGAACCAACCGGCTAGTCCCACCCACACCACCCCTACCCTCCCTGGAGTCTCCATGTGGCCCATTTTGGATGCAGGTAAGTGCAGGATGCGCATGGACCCAGAAAAGGGAGGGTGAAAAGCGGGCCTTCCGGAAGTCCGGAAATGGGCCTGTTTCCAACTTCCGGAGGGCCACCAGAGCCCAGTGGAGGCTGTTTTCACCTTCCCAGAGGCCCGAGGGAAGCCTCCGGACTCTGGGGAAGGCGGAAAATGGCCCTGCCGGAAGTTCCCACGCCCACCATGGCCACGCCCATTTTTGAATCCCACCCCTGTCTTTAAGCGAATCCCCGTGGTTTTTAAGCATAACGCATGGTACCTGGGACATGAGGGTGTCGCATACCGATGCCAAGCCGGTTCCCACCGAAATGCCAACCACGTTGACCACCTTTAAAGAAGCGAATGGGACAAGAGGAAAGGTCAGCAAGAGATCGCCAGTGTATTTGGCCACCATTCAGCCTCCAACACCAAATTTCTCAACCGTGGCAATTGGAAGATGGCTGGACTTCAACTCCCAGAATTCCTCAACCATCAATGCCACTGAGGGTTGCAGAATTCTGGGTCGACCTGTCAAAGCAGGCTAGGAGTTGAAGTCCAGCCCTCTTAAAGCAGGCTGGCTGGGGGATTCTGGGAGTGGAAGTCCTCCCCTCTTAAAGCAGGCTGGCTGAGGGATTCTGGGAGTGGAAGTCCCCCCCTCTTAAAGCAGGCTGGCTGGGGGATTCTGGGAGTGGAAGTCCACCCTCTTAAAGCAGGCTGGCTGGGGGATTCTGGGAGTGGAAGTCCTCCCCTCTTAAAGCAGGCTGGCTGGGGGATTCTGGGAGTGGAAGTCCACCCCTCTTAAAGCAGGCTGGCTGGGGGATTCTGGGAGTGGAAGTCCATCCATCTTAAATCATGCTGACTGTGGAATTCTGGGTGTTGAAGTCCAACCGTATTAAAGCATGCTGACTAGGGAATTCTGGGAGTTGAAGCCCACCCATCTTAAAACAAGCTGGATGGGGGATTCTGGGAGTGGATGTCCACCCCTCTTAAAGCAGGCTGGCTGGGGGATTCTGGGAGTTGAAGTCCACCCCTCTTAAAGCAGGCTGGCTGGGGGATTCTGGGAGTGGAAGTCCTCCCCTCTTAAAGCAGGCTAGCTGGGGGATTCTGGGAGTTGAAGACCAACCATCTTAAATCATGCTAAGTGGGGAATTCTGGGAGTTGGAGTCCATCCATCTTAAATAATGCTGACTGTGGAATTCTGGGTGTTGAAGTCCAACCGTATTAAAGCATGCTGACTAGGGAATTCTGGGAGTTGAAGCCCACCCATCTTAAAACAAGCTGGATGGGGGATTCTGGGAGTGGAAGTCCACCCCTCTTAAAGCAGGCTGGCTGGGGAATTCTGGGAGTTGAAGACCAACCATCTTAAATCATGTTGGCTGGGGAATTCTGGGAGTTGAAGACCAACCATCTTAAATCATGTTGGCTGGGGAATTCTGGGAGTTGGAGTCCATCCATCTTAAATCATGCTGACTGGGGAATTCTGGGTGTTGAAGTCCAACCGTATTAAAGCATGCTGACTGGGGAATTCTGGGAGTTGGAGTCCATCCATCTTAAAACAAGCTGGCTGGGGGATTCTGGAAATTGAAGTCCAACCATATTGAGAAGCAGTGCTCTAATACGTCAATGTTTCTCCAGTGTCTTCTGGCATCCATGCCTTATCCAGACCCCAACTGCTTTCCAGACGTCCATGCCCAGGCAATCTTTACCTCCTCCGATTCTGTCGGGGTGTGTGTGTGTTAGAAAAATCTCCTTTCCCGCTTCCGCCAGGAGGGGGATGTACCTACCGAGACTGCAAGGGTGACGGCGTCCAGTTCCACCTTGCCCAGGTGCCCGCAGAAGATGGAGCTCACCACGCTGATCAAGAAGCCCAACAGTTGGGCTGTGAACTGGGGAGGAAATTTGCAAAGTTAGAGGATTATTCCAGGAACAAAGGTCTCCAGTATCAGAAATCGGAAAGACATTTAAAGATTCGCTTCCGAAAGTCATTCTCTTAAATAGGCAAGGCAAACACCACTATGCGGTATTACCAAACCGCACGTCTGTCTCCCAGTGGGATTAATAGGAGATTGGAATCATAGAATAACGGAGGTGGAAGGAACCCTGGAGGTCTTCTAGTCCAACCCCCTGGAGACCCTATACCAGTGATGGAGAACCTTTTTTGTTGTGGTGTGAAGAAAGCATGCGCACGTGCCGGCACCCACGATGTAATTCACCCTTACCTGCCCTGCGCATGAGCATGCAACACCCCCCGCCACCCCCTTACCTGCACTGTGCATGCGCACGCCTCCCAGCTGATTTTTGGCCCGTTTGAAGCCTTCTTCGGACTCCCAAAGGGTCGAGGGAAGCCTCTGCAGCCTTTGACGGCCGAAAAACGGGCCCGTTTTTCAGACTCCAAATACCGGAAGTGACGAAACTGGAAGTACTGGAGGTGACGAAACTGGCCCGTTTTTGGCCTCCAAAGGCTGCAGAGGCTTCTCTTGAGTCTCTGGGAGGCCGAAAAGGCTTCAAACGGGCCAAAAACCAGCTGGGAGGCGCGCGCATGAGCAGTGCAGATAACTTTGGCTGGGGCTCGTGTGCCTGCACAAATGGCTTTGTGTGCCACAGCTCTGTTGTCCAATCTCTCTTCTTTAAAAACCCCCCGTGGTGAAGCACCCACAACTTCTGGAGGCAAATTATTCCACGGATTAATTGTTCTGTCAGAAAATTTCTCCTCCAATCTAGGTTGCTTCTCTCCTTGATTCATTTCCATCCGTTGCTTCTTGTCCAGCCTTCAGATGCTTCGGAGAATAGGCTGACTCCCCTCTTCTTTGGGGCAGCCCCTCAAATATGGGAACGCTGTGATCCTGTGTTCTTTTGGACACCTGCCCTTAACCACCTTGTCATTCTGAGTTTCCAATAATCTGCCATTTTTACTTTTGGCCCTTTACTTTCTGGTTTCAAATGTCGTGGAAAATGGTTCTTCAGCCCGATGATAACTTGCTAAAGTTCAGTGCAAAGGGCCCAGATAGTTGTGGAAATACCGTGTGTGGTGCTGATGGGGGGAATTCAAGCATTTTCCAGGTGCTAAATTCAATATCCCAATTTTCTTCTATCTTCATCTATCTATCTATCTATCTATCTATCTATCTATCTATCTATCTATCTATCTATCTATCTATCTAATCTATCCCCTCTCTATATCTATCTATCTATCTATCTATCTATCTATCTATCTATCTATCCATCCTATCCCCTCTCTATCTACCTGCCTACCTGCCTGCCTACCTACCTACCTACCTATCTATCTATCCTATCCCCTCTCTATCTACCTGCCTACCTGCCTGCCTGCCTACCTACCTACCTATCTATCTATCCTATCCCCTCTCTATCTACCTGCCTATCTACCTATCTATCTATCCTATCCCCTCTCTATCTACCTGCCTATCTACCTATCTATCTATCTATCTATCTATCTATCTATCTATCTATCTATCTATCTATCTATCCATCCATCCATCCATCCATCCATCCATCCATCCATCTATCTATCTATCTATCTATCTATCTATCTTATATATATAAACCCAGAACCCAAAACCCAAAACTGCACCAAAGGTTTCATTCATTCAATTTAATCTATAAAGCGAAATACGACTCACGCATCATCACAAAATCTCCAGAACCATAAAGCCTACAAACTTGAAACTTTGGCACCTATGTTCCTCTTGGCTTCCAGGTGCTCGCTAAGAAAGGATTTTTCAAAATGACCATCAGAGCTATTAGTATTTCCTATATTAGTATCAGTAACATGCTCTGACACTAAGGAGTTCTACTCCCCCGCCCCACCTGAAAAGAAATCTGTTCCAAATGTAAAACCCAAGCAAAGGAGAGGAGTTTCAGTTTCAGTTTTAGTTTCATAGTACCAAGCAGCTTTAGTACAGAACAGTTGAGCTAAGCCACGCCCAGGCTCCTTGCTGCCTCCTTCTTGCTCACACACCAAATACTGTTTCAGTTTCCAAACAGCCTCACACACTGACAGGACGCTAACCAGATGAATACCGATGGATGCTGATAGGCAGAGGCAGAATTAGTTTTTCTTTATTTTCCTCCCAAAAAATTAAGCCCGATCACATAGTTTTGTAGCGAAGCACAGGTATCGAGTTACTATGATACATAAACAAGTAAGTATATAAGCAGATAGAGAGGGACGGACGGACATTCAGATGGATAGATGGATAAGGAGACAGACAGATACATATGTAGATAAATAGATGGATGGATGGTTGAATGGGGAATATGTAGACAGAGAGACAAATGGATAGATAGATGGGTATATTATACATAGGTAGATAGATGGAAGAATATGCAGTTGGATGGATAGGTGGAGTGTTATGCCCCTGTTGGAATTGTTTCCAAGGGGGAGGTTGAGCAGCTGACGGGGAATGGGAGTGTGGCTCCACTGACTGTGGAGAAAACTGGGGGACGAAGACCCAGGCCCACCCCCTCTTCATCCTAAGGCACGCAGAGAGGAATGGAGAAGGGAGAAACCTGGCTTATGGGGGAGGAAAGGGCCATGATCCCCTTCATTAGCTGCAGCTGGGAAAACAGGATATAAAGGGTGTTTGCGCACAGCACCTTGCTGGACGCAAAGCATGAATTATCTTTGTTTCTCAAGTCTTATCTGGGTTCTATCTTTTGAAGTCTGCTATTCCTTATCCTGCCCTGTCTCATTAATTGCTTTGTGTTGGTTTTTATTTATAATTTATATGCGCTTTTGGTTCGGACTGTATTTCTTCCCTTTAAAGACGGTTCTTGGGATAGTTTTCTTTTCTCCGGCCGAAGATAACTGGACATTGGGGGCCAAGTTGGAGGTATTAAAGGGACTTTACCTATTTTTTGCGACTTTGTTGCTTTTGTACCACGCCCCTTTGGGTCCTCACATAGAGGGAGGGAGGGGTGGAGGGAGGGGTGGATAGGTAGATACATGGATGGAGGGATGCAGGGATATGTAGACAGAGAGAGAGATGGACGGACGGATGAGTAGGTAGCTATATCGAAGGTAGGTAGATGGGTGGATGGATATGTAGGTGGATGGAAGGAGGGATGAAGGGTGGATGGATAGATAGGCAAATTGATGGGTGGAGGGTGGATGGATGTAGGGATACATAGACAGATGGACGGACGGACAGGTAGGTAGGCGGATGGATAGGTGGATAGTTGGACACGTGGAGGGATGAAGGGGAGGAAGGATGGAGGGAGGAATAGATGGACAGATGACAAGTGTTGCAAAATATTTTCACTTCTGCCTATCACTCTGCTTGTGCAATGCTCCACACTCATCGTGCCCTACTTAAGGGTCAACTCCTGCCAATCAAAGCGAGCGCTGGGCATATCAGGAGCGCTCTCTCTCTCTCTCTCTCTCTCTCTCTCTCTCTCTCTCCCCTTGAGGTCTGCAGTCCTCTGAGCCAGACAAACACTCTTTGTGTCTTTTGGTCCCAAAGAGTTTGATCTGGCTCTCGGAACCTGGGAATGCAAGCTTTGGCTTGGCGCGTTTTGTACTGAAGCGAAAGAGTCCAAGATAAGCGACACCCAGCTGGACGAAGCCGGTTTATGCAATCTCCACTCGGCGTATTTTATGCGAGACATCCGATCGAGGTGCTTGAACTTTGTCCCTGCTAAAGGGCGAAACGGGGGAGTTAGGAAAGGAGAACAAAAGTTAGGGAAGCAACGTCCTACTCTCCGGAGCCCCAGAAGGCAGGACAAGAAGCAACAGATGGAAACTAATCAAGGAGAGAAGCAACCTGGAATGAAGGAGAAGCTTTCTAACCGTGAGGACAATCAACCCGTGGAACAGCCGGCCACATCGGTTGTGGGTGCTCCGTCGCTAAAGGTTTTTGAGAAGAGACTGGACAGCCACTGGTCTGAAATGATATCGGACCGTCATGGCGGACCTATGGCAGGCGTGCCACAGGTGGCAAACAGAGCCATTGGTGCGGGCACGCATTCCCCCGCCAAACTTACCTGCACTGCACATGCGCATGTCTCCCAGCTGGTTTTTGGCCCATTTGAGGCCGCTTTCGCCCTCCTGGAGGCTCAAAGGAAGCCTCTGCAATCTCGAAAGGCTGAAAAAACGGCCTTTCCAGAAATACCAGAAGTGTCGAAATGGGCCCGTGGTCAGCCTCCAGAGGCTCCCGAGGCTTCCCTCGAGCCACTGGGAGGGCCAAAATGGCCTCCTCCGGGCTCCAGCGCCTGAAAACGGACACTTCCAGAAAGCCCCCTTTTCGGCCTCCCGAGGCTGCAGTCTTCCCTCGAGCCTCCAGGAGGGCAAAAATGGCCTCAAGTGGGCTGAAAATCAGCCGGGAAGCACAGGTAAGGAAGCGGGGGTGTTGCATGCGCATGCGTGGGTAGCTGGGGTTGAGGTGCATTGCATTGTGGGTGCTGGCATGCACGCATTTTCAGCAGACATACAATAAAAAGGTTCGCCATCATTGATATAGGGTTTCCTGCTTGAGTAGGGGTTTGGATTAGTAGACCTCTAAGGTTTCTTTCTTTCTTTCTTTCTTTCCTTCCTTCCTTCCTTCCTTCCTTCCTTCCTTCCTTCCTTCTTTCCTTTCCTCCTCCTCCTCCTCCTCCTCCTCCTCTTCTCCTTCTCTTCCCTTCCTATTGCTGAAAAAAGTAACTTAAGACCATTTTTCACACTTAAGACCAAGGCCACGTGGTTTACATTCTGATCTCGACAACTGACTCACATTTATGACGGTAGCCGTGTCCTGGAGGGGGGGGTGTCACGTGATCCGCTTTCGCGACCTTCTGACAAGCCTAAGCCAACGAGGAAGCCAGATTCACTTAACAACGGTGTTACTCGCCTGACACCGGCAGTGATTCGCTGAACAACGGCGGCAAGGAGGGTTGTACAGTGGGACAAAATTTCCCTTAACAAACGTCTCACTGAGTGACGTCAATTTGGGATCCCACTGTGGTCGTAAGGTGAGGGCTACCTGCATATGATTTGGGCCCGGTTTTTCTTCAGAGCTTGCCTCATTCATGCTGCACTCAACATCTCTAGTAACAGAATAATAAGAGAATAACAGAGTTGGAAGGGACCCTGTAGGTCATCTAGTCCAACCCACTGCCCAAGCAGGAAACCCTACACCATATCTGACCAATGGCAGTTCAGTCTCTTCTTCAATGGTGAAGCTCCCACAATTTCCAAAGGCTGTTTGTTCTATTCTATTCTTTATTCCATTAAATTCCATATTTTCTATTCTATTCCTTATTCTAATTGTATTCTATTCCTTATTCTAATTCTATTCTATTCTATTCCTTATTCTAATTATATTCTATTCCTTATTCTAATTCTATTCTATTCCTTATTCTAATTCTATTCTATTCTATTCCTTATCTATTCTACTCCTTATTCTAATTCTATTCTATTTCTACTCTATTCTTATTTCTATTCTATTCCACTCTACTCTACTCTTTAACAGACAGATAAACAGAGTTGGAAGGGACCTTGTAGGTCATCTAGTCCAACCCAACGCCCAAGCAGGAGACCCTACTTACACCATTTCTGACACATGGCCGTCCAATCTCTTCTTAAAAACTTCCAGTGGTGAAGCTCCCACAACTTCCGAAGGCAGCTTCTGTTCCACGGATTGATCATAAAAGTACCTTTTCTCTCATGGAATCAAGGATCGTTCTTTCCTACAGAGTAACACTATCTGTACTAGCAAAGTTGGAAGGCACCTCAAAGGTCTTCCTTCCCCAAAGGAAGTTTCTCCAAAAATAAGACCCTGTCTTATATTTTTTTGCCACCCAAAAAAGGCACCAGGTCTTATTTTGGGGGGACGTCATCCACTGATAACCTCACTTGCATGCATCACCCCTGGCCTCCTTTTCGCGGTCAGAGGCCTTCAGGAACTACTTCTTCTGCGGCCAGCAAGGCTTTCCTGAAAGCCTCTGCAGCCGATAAGTGAGCTCTGGATCGATCCTGAGCTTTGTTATCAGCTCCAGAGGCCTTCAGGAAAGCCTTACCAGCCTTGCCGGCTGCAGAAGAAATGGGCCAATAAAGCAGGTGTTGTAGGGTACAAAGCCCGGCTACAACTGTCCAAAGGTAAGTAGTCGGGCAGTTCCACACACACCCCCGATCGCCATCCTGCTTAATTTTTTCCCATCCACTCTGGAGTGGGCGGGACCTTAATTGGGGCTTATTTTGGGGGGTAGGGCTTATATTGAGCACACGTGTAAAAAAATCAAGCTAGGACTTACTTTCAGGGTAGGCCGTATTTTTGGGGAAACAGGGTAATCTAACTAAGGCAGACCCCAGGACAATCTCCCCCAAACTCAAGACGCGTCGACTTCTGAACTCAGTCCTTCTCCTTCAAACTCAACCCAGGAAATGTTTCCGCCTGGAGCAATTCTGGGAGATATCAAAGCTGGATATTATCAGGTGATGATCTCCTGACCACGAGTGAGATCCTTCTTGTCCGGCAAAGAACAAAGACCGGCTCAGTTAGGAAGAAGGGAATCTCGCCTACTCCATAACACCGAGAAATAAAATTCTCTGGCCGCCGGTGGGAAAAAAAACGGGAACATCAGTTGCTCGCACTGGATTAAGTTTGGGGACGAGTTACAACACGTTTCGTGATGCCCAAGGGTGAACGGCTTGCCATTTCCAGCTTCAGGTCAGAGGAAAAGCTTGCCGTAAATTCCGGGGAATTGGAAAACCCGTCCCAAATGGAGAATGGATTTATAACAGGTACGCGCATCAGGAAGTTGCTTGTGGAGAGGGATACTGTCCCACAGATACAAGAACTCTTTAAGAATGCCAGTCGATAGTATCTCTCAGTCTTGGCAACTTTAAAATGGGTGGGTTTCAACTCCCAGAATCTTCCAGCGGAATGCTTTAAGATAGATGGTATTCTGGGAACGGAAGTCCATTCTGGGAGCTGGCCCCTCACCTTAAAGCGTGCTGCCTGGGGAATTCTGGGAGTTGAAGTCCACCCATCTTTTAAAATAAATAATTCCCTCAACACTGTCAACTATTTACAAAGTCTGCATTACTGTTACTATTAATCTTCTCATCGTTCCTATCACCCATCTCCTCCCACTTGTGACTGTATGATTGTAACTTTGTCGCTTGCATCCTTATGATTTTTATTGACTGTTTTCTAGTATGATTTGATTGCTTATTGGTACCCCATGACTATTATGAAGTGGTGTATCTGATGATTCTTGACTCTTGAGGAATGTATTTTTTCTTTTATGTACACTGAGAGCATATGTACCAAGGACAAATTCCTTGTGTGTCTAAGCACACTTGGCCAATAAAGAATTCATTCATGCATTCATTCATCCCTGGAGGCTTTCAAGAAGAGACTGGACTGCCATCTGTCAGAAACAGTGTAGGGTCTCCTACTTGGACGGTGGGTTGGACTAGATGACCCACAAGTTCCCTTCCAACTCTGTTAATCTACATATATAAAAGCGAAAGACCACTCACGCATCTACAAACTTGAAATGTGGCACGTATGTTCCTCTTGGCTTCTAGGTGCTCACTAAGAAAAGATTTTGTGAAATGACCACCAGAGCATTAGTATTTCCTATATTATTATTATTATTAATTATTATTATTATTAACATGCTGTAATGCTAACGAGTTCTACTCCCCCTCCCCACCTGAAAAGAAATATCTGCAAAACACAAGCGGAGAGGAGTTTCACTTTCAAAGCACCAAAGCATCTTTAGTACAGAACAGTTGAGCTAAGCCATGCCCAGGCTCCTTGCTGTCTCCTTCTTGCTCACACAGCAAATACTCTTCCAGTTTCCAAACAGCCCTCAACTCTCTCACACACTGACAGGACGCTAGCCAGATGAATACCGATAGAAGCTGGTAGGCAAAGGCAGAATTATTTTTTCCTTATTTTCTTCCCCCAAAACTAAGGCCAATCACATAATTTCATAGAAAAGCACGGGTATCCGGCTAATCTAATCTAATCTTTTGTAGGAACCTTGATTTATGACTGGCCAATGTTTGTCTTGTCATTCGAAAGAGGCCCCTGTAGGAGCTGAAGAAAAAGAATGGGGAAAAGAGAGATGGAGAAATAAGAAACAAGGGAGTCATAAAAAAGAGACTTTGGTCCTTTTTTTCACTCAATCAAGGTTTCCATTATCAGCTCAACGTTATCAGAGGCCAGAAACTATGGGAGTAAAAAGGACAAAATCCAAGAAACAGCCTATAAAAAAAATATTATGTCAGGAAAAAAAGTAAGATAGCCAAAAAATAAAGGACAAGCCTCCAACCCCTCTTCCCACTCCATACAGATAGTCCTTGACTTAAAACCGTTCATTTAGCGACCGTTCAAATTTACAACGGCACTTTAAAAAAGGACTTTTTCACACTTATGACCATTCCAGCATCCCCACGATCCCGGGATCAAAAATTCAGACGCATGGCAACTGGTTCCTATTTATGACAGTCCCGGGGAATTTGATCCCCTATTTTTGCGACCGTCTGACAAGGAAAGCCCACAAAAGAAGACAGATTCGCTTAAGGATTAGTGCCAGATTCCCGGGATTTTCAGATAAAAGGATCCTCACACATCACTTATGGACAGGAAAGGGTGGGGATGAATTCATTCACACAACCTAGAGCTAAAATGGGGAGAGTTTAGTTCCATTCCCAGCCCATATAATTCCATTTATTTGGCGGGTTCTGGTCACGTGAACGAAAGAACGAAGCAAAACCAGGAAATGTTGATTTCCATCCAGGCAAAAAATCAAACCCGCTTAATCTGCCTGGTTGTGTGAATGAAGCAACTGAGGCAATTTTATTTCCATTTTAGATGAAATAAACATGTATAATCCAGCAGGTCCTATGACTGAACAACGCTAAAAATGGAGAGAATTTGATTTCCTTCCAGCTGAAATAAACAAGTGTATAATCTGGCAGATCATATGAATGAAAGAATGAAGCTAAAATGGAGAGAATTTAATTTCATTCCAGCAGGAATAAACAGGGATAATCATTCAGATCGAGTGAACTCACGAACTAACCGGACGAGTTTATTTCCCTCTCATCTGAAATAAACATGCTTAAGCCAACGGGTCGTGTGAACCAACGAACAAAGCCAAAAAGAAGAGCATTTAATTCCCTTCCAACTGAAATAAACGTGTATAATCCGGTGGGTCGTGTGAACAACAAATTGATAAAACGGGGCGAGTTTATTTCCCTCCCAGCTGAAATAAACGTGTATAATCCGGTGGGTCGTGTGAACAACAAATTGATAAAACGGGGCGAGTTTATTTCCCTCCCAGCTGAAATAAACGTGTATAATCCGGGCGGATCGTGTGAACGAACGAACCTAAAACTTTATTCCCGTCCTGATCCCAATTAACACGTGTAAAATCCCGCAGGTGGTGTGAACGAAGAAACTGATAAAACGGGGCGAGTTTATCTCCCTCCCAACCCCAATTGACACGTGTATAACCAGCGGGTCGTGTGAACGTACGAACTCGAGGCCGGACGGTGTATCCCCACACACCCACCCCAACTCCTTCCCTTCCCCGATCCTTGCTTACCACGGGCCCTCCGATCTTGATCAGCTCCCGGGCTTCCTGCCAAGCGCCGACGGGCAGAAGGCGGCGGAGGCTGCGGGCGCAACGGGAAGCCGAGAGCGGAGGGGAAGGCGGCGGGTTCCGAGCCGGTTCCTCCATCACGATCTCGGCGGGGTCGCCTCGGCCATGGGGTGGGAGAGAACCACGCAGCTCCCACCGCCGGTCCTCCAACGGCCAAGCCGCCCAACCAACCCGCCCGAGGCGGCAAGGAGAAGCAGCGGGCGTCGGCAACAGCCCTGGTCCCACGACCACGTGAAGCTAGAAGGGGGAAGGGGGCGTGGCCCGGCGAGGAATCCCCGACGCTATTGGGTAGGGCGGGCTGTGACGCGCGCCAAGCCGGGGCG
Organism: Pseudonaja textilis; assembly: GCF_049901715.1. Lineage (NCBI taxonomy): Eukaryota > Metazoa > Chordata > Lepidosauria > Squamata > Elapidae > Pseudonaja > Pseudonaja textilis. The sequence goes on along the minus strand of NC_141990.1, from coordinate 4,347,083 downwards.
CGAGCGGGGGGGGGGGCGGGGAGGCTTGCCCCGCCCACCCCCACCCCCCGAAAGTCTGGGCTTCCCCCGGGGGGGCGCGAGGCAGCAGTTGGGCGCTTGGGACACATACACCCCCATTTGCCCTGCCCCCCCCCCCGCCTTATTCTGAATACAGATGGATGGATGAACAGATAGAAGAAGTGAGAGAAAGAGAGGGATGGATGGATGGATGCATGGATGGATGCATGGATGGACAGACAGAAGAAGTAAGAGAAGGAGAGGGATGATGGATGGATGGATGGATGGATGGATGGATGAACAGATAGAAGAAGTGAGAGAAAGAGAGGGATGGATGGATGGATGGATGGATAGACAGACAGAAGAAGTGAGAGAAAGAGGGACGATGGATGGATGGATGGATGGATAGACAGACAGAAGAAGTGAGAGGAAGAGAGGGATGATTGATAGATAGACAGACAGACAGATAGATGAAGTGAGAGAAAGAGGGAGATGATGGATGGATAGACAGAAGCAGTGAGAGAAAGAGAGGGATGATAGATTGACAGACAGACAGATAGATGAAGTGAGAGAAAGAGGGATGATAGATAGATAGATAGATAGATATGAAGTGAGGAAAGAGGGATGATAGAGATAGATAGATAGATAGATAGATAGATAGATAGATAGACAGACAGACAGACAGACAGACAGACAGACAGACAGAAACACATACAATAATAGATGATTGATAGGGGAAATAAATAGAGAGATGATAGATAGATAAGGATGGATGGAGAGAAAGATCATTGATAGAGATAGATAGACAGATACAGATGATAAATAGATGATTAATAGTTGATAGAAATAGTTGAAAGAAAGATAACGACGGATGGAGACAGATAATAGAGATAGAGACAGACAGATACAGATGATAAATAGATGATTGATAGCCAATATAAATACAAATGAGAGAGAGAGAGAGAGAGAGAAACTGAAGTTTGCTCACGAGACTGTGTGGGTCACAATGACTGTTGGGTTACAAGTGCGAGGACTGATCATGTCCCTTTTTCCAGTGTTTTTGTAACTTTGCTAACTAAATAGTTATAAATTGAGGCCTGCCTGTACAGTTCATTTTTCTTGAATCTTCTTTTTCTTAGCTTTCTTTTATACCTTTTCACTTTATCTTTTATCCCCAATTTCTAATACAAATTACATATATTCCAAAAAAACAACAACGGACAAGGCTGGACAAGACAATCCCTCTGTCTTTCTTCAATAAGATTTTGCATCCTTTGTTGTCCGTTCACAAAGGTCAAGGCTGCCAGACTTGAGTTACTACACCATGGAGTTGCAAATATTTGCTCCGTCTTCTGTGCTTAACTCAGGGGATGTCCCTCATTCTCAAGCCAACTTCTCGGGTTTGTTGTTTGCAGCACACAATCCATTTTTCAGCCCCTCTTAGATTCGGACCTCTCCCTGAACTTAATCCTTTTTTTATATATGTGTGTGTTTTATTAATACATTTTTTAATTAAACATAAAAAGTTCCATATCTGTCTGAACAACGTGCTGTCTGGGCAGTTAGTTTTAGTAGAGATCTAACAATAATCATAATAATAATCCTAGTAAATGTGTCGATACTAATCACAAAGTAATCATACAATCAGTTTAATCCCTCTTGAAAAATGTTCAATGCAAACATTTTTTATTCTCTTTTTAGTTTCCTTGTTCCTGTGAGTTAGCCACTGGTAAAAGAAGTCCCATGTTAAAAAGTATTCTTTTAACTGTTAGTCCAGGGGTGCCAAACTGGATTACTTCGAGGACTGGATTAGCATTGTAGTTTTCCTCTGCGGCCCACAGGGGCCACGGGTGTGTGTCTGGGGTGGCAGGACGGATGCCTCCTGAAGCACCCTGCCAGCCAAAAAGGGGCACGGGGGTGTGTGTGTCTGCGTGCGCCACCCCCGCGCCTCATTTTCACCCTCTATGGCCTTTTGTAGCACTCTGCTGGCCAAAAACTGACTGTGTGGCCTGTTTTTGGCCTATTTTTCGGCCTGTTTTGGACCCGGTTTTCAGCCCAATTTTGGCCTGTTTTTCAGCTCATTTTGGCCCCATTTTTGGCCCATTTTCAGCCCAGTTTTCGGCCTGTTTTCAGCTTATTTTTCAGCCCATTTTCGGTCCGTTTTCAGCCTGTTTTTGGCTTATTTTTGAGCCCGTTTTCAGCCCATTTTTGGCTTTTTCAGCCCATTATTGGCCCGTTTTTTGGCCTGTTTTCAGCTTCTTTTTCAGCCCATTTTTGGCCCATTTTTCGGCCTGTTTTCGGGTTATTTTTCCGCCCATTTTTGGCCCATTTTCAGCCTGTTTTCAGCCCATTTTTCAGCCCATTTTTGGCCCATTTTTGGCTTGTTCTTGGCCCATTTTCAGCCCATTTTCAGCTTGTTTTTGGCCCATTTTCAACCTGTTTTCGGGTTATTTTTCAGCCCATTTTTTGGCCCATTTTGGACCCTATTTCAGTCCGTTTTTCAGCCCAGTTTTGGGCCCAGTTTCAGCCAGCAGAGTTGTACAGAAGGCACTGGAGGGTGAAAACGGGGCATGAGGGCACACAGTCTGTTTTAGCCACCAGAGGCACCACAGGCTGCTCCCTTGATATTTCCAGACCGACCCCAGGGTCGGTCTGTATTTAGGCCAGTAATTTTTTTTTTGCCTTTGGGCATGTCCCTCACCTTAATACTTTTTTTTTACAAATTTTATTTTTATTGAATACATTAAAAACATTGGAAATGGTAAAATCGTTTTTGACATATCTTTTTGTCTTACATCTTAGACTATATAATATATATCTCGGAATAGAATAAAATAGAATAGAATAGAAATTAGCATAGAATAGAATAGAATAGAATAGAATAGAATAGAATAGAATAGAATAGATAGAATAGAATTCTTTTATTGGCCAAATGTGATTGGACACACAAGGAATTTGTCTTTGGTGCAAATGCTCTCAGTGTACATAAAAAGAAAAGAGACATTCATCAAGAGTCCAGAATCATCAGGTACAACACTTAATCAAATCACACTAGGAAACAGTCAATAAAAATCGTAAGGATAAAGAATGACAGCAAAATTTATCTGGCAGGGTAAAAAACCTAGAATAAAAATGAAATTACTACAAGATTTGAAGAGCAGAGGAGGTTTTGGATTGCCAAATTGGGAATTATAGTGCAGCATCATTAGTTTGGCTAAAAGATTGGATTAATTTAAAGAATAAAAGAATATTAGCTATAGAAGGTCATGACCTTCAGAGGGGATGGCATGCCTTTCTTTGGGACATAGGACCCACTAAACAAAAATATTTCCACAGACATCTGATTAGAGATTCGTTGATATACAATTGGATCAAAGTTAAAAAGAAACACTATATAAAAATCCCAGTTTGGCTATCTACAATGGAAGCGACGATCCACCCAAATAATTCAGACCTGAACAAAATGTTAAAATATAAAGACTTATTGGATACAAATGGAAATTTAAAAACAATACAGGAGCTCCAAGAACAAGGGCTACAAGTAGACTGGTGGGCTTATATTCAAATACAAAGTTGATATAAAAAGGATGTAAAGGAGTATGGAATATACTTGAAACCTCAACAGTTAGACAAAATTTTATTAGGCACAGATAAAAAAAAATATTACCAAAATGTATAAGTGTCTCCTAGAAGTAGAATTAGAAGAAGTAGTGAAAGGATACATGATCGCATGGGGTCAAAATATTGGTCATAACATAAAGTTATCAGATTGGGAGACTGTATGGAAAAGAAATCACAAATTAACAAAATCAGCAACATACAAAGGAAATGCATATAAAATGTTCTATAGGTGGCACTTACCCCCTACGAGATTAGTGAAAATGTACCCTAAAATGAGTTCCATATGTTGGAAATATATAAAAAAAAGAGGGAACATATGGTGGTCGAAAATACTGGCTCAAAATTCAAAATTGGCTACAGGAAATCACCAGTGAACAATTAGACCTAGAACCAGAATTCTTCCTATTGGGGATCTTCAAAAAAAATATGTAAAGAATACAAAATACTTATTATTACACATGCTGACTGCTGCCAGAATTACCTTTGCCCAATATTGGAAACAGCCATATATACCTATAGAGGAACTGGTTATACAAAAAGTTATGAATTGTGCTGAAATTGATAAATTAACGCTGGGTTTAAAAGATAAGGAATCTTCAATATTTTATAAGGTATGGGAACAATGGTATAGCTGGATAGATCGGAGACAGATTAAGGATAAGTAATTATAAAATATAGAATAAAGATAGAATAAGAATATAATTATGCACAAATTAATATTTGTAAATATCGCACAAAAGATTGTTATACGATAAGCACTACAAACAGCTGTTATTGAAATATATATATTTTTATGTTTTTAATGTTATAAAATTCAGTGAAGTTTATTTTAAAAAATCGTAAGGATACAAGTGAGAAAGTTACAGTCACAACTGGGAGGGTGATAAGGAGTGATGAAAAGATTAATAGTAATAGTAGTGCAGACTACGTAAATAGTTGGACAGTGTTGAGGGAATTATTTGTTTAGCAGAGTGATGGCGTTCAGGGGAAAAACTGTCCTTGTGTCTAGTTGTGTCTAGTTACATATTATATATATTTTTATATATTCAATCTTTATTCATTTTGTTTTCTTTAATTACATCATCAGCTGTTCTCCATTTTAGTTTAATCACATCGTTTCAAATATCCCCTCTGCAAATCCTATTTCTCTTTATCATTTTGGGTCTTCCCTTTCCGTTCCCACCAATAATAAAATTTGTCCCAAATCACATAATATTCTGAGTCATCCTTATATTTCATTTCTAAAGTCATTCTGATCAATAGTCATCCTTTCTCCCTGAACTTAATCCTAATGTCCATTTTTTGTCCCCAGTACGATAAGTATATTTGAATGTTTATCTCTCTCGTATCTAGACTTGCAAAAGACATATTGCTTCAACAATAGGATTAAATTCTTTCACGCTCACAACTTTTTTTGTGTTTGCAAAGTACGTCAAGGACAACAATGATCCCGGCTAGATTCCTGGCGCTGGAGGGGCGGGGAAGGCACTTATGACCGTTCCTCAGGCTTATGACTGTCACAGCATTCCCCCCGCAGTCACGTGATCGAAACTTGGGTGCTGGGCAACTGGCTTGGATTCTCGAGTGACCACTACCCAACTGAAATGCTTTGCATAACAAAAAAAGGTCGTAACAGCAGGTCGACTCACTTAGCAACCATCTTGCATAGCAGTTAGAAATTCTGGTCTCCACTGCGGTGGTAAGTCGAGGAGTACTGATATATATAGTGCTATCACTGAATATCTTCTTCCTCTTCCTCTTTTCTTCTCCTCCTTCTCCTCCTCCTCTTCTCCTCCTTATTCTACTACTACTACTATTTCTACTACTACTTCTACTACTTCTACTATTTATACTGCTACTTCTACTTTTTCTTCTTCTTTTCCTCCTCCTTTTCCTTTTCCTCCTCCTCCTCTCCTCCTCCTTCTCCTTCTACTCCTACTACTATTTCTACTACTACTTGTACTATTTCTACTACTTCTTCTTCTTCTTTTCCTCCTCCTCTTCCTTTTCTTCCTCCTCCTCCTCTCCTCCTCCTCCTTATTCTACTTCTACTACTACTACTTCTACTTTTCCTCCTCCTCCTTCTCCTCCTTCTACTTCTACTATTACTTCTTCTTTTCCTCCGACTCTTCCTTTTTCTCCTCCTCCTCCTCCTCTCTTCCTCCTCCTACTTCTAGTACTGCGTCTACTACTTTTGCTTATTCTTTTCCTCCTCCTCCTCTTCCTGCTCCTCCTTTTACTTCTACTACTACTACTACCAGTACTATGTCTACTACACCAGGGGTTGCCAACCTTTTGGACCTCAGGGACCACCAAACTCATAATTTTAAATCCCGGGGACCACTAATATGAATTTTGACTGATGGTGGCTTGCTGATATTGGTGGGAGAGAGAGAGAAAGAGATCCGATCTAACCTCCCTCTCTCCTCTCTCTCTCTCTCTCTCTCGTACACACACACATATACACACACACACACACACACACACAAAAACACACAGAGGTAGGGGTGGCATTCAAATTTCTAAACAACCAGTTCTTGGGCAGGGCCTAATTTGTGGGTGTGGCTCGGTGGTCATGTGACTGGCTGGGCGTGGCTTGCTGACTGGGCATGGGGTTGGTGGTCATGTGACTGGCTGGACATGGCTTGTATGTAAATATTATACATATTTATGTAAATATTTAATTTTTTATATATAAAAGAGCAACTTTTACCCCAAATCAGGCAAAGCAGGCAGGCAGATTGAGTTGCTCGCGGAATCACAGATTCACTTGGAGATCTGTGTTTCTGCCATCGGCTACCTGAGTCTGCGCTGCTTCAGTCCTAAGGAAGGATCGCTTGTGCTTAACGGAGCCGAAGATCTAAAGATTAGCTAGAAAGCAAGAAATCTGATGATTTTCCTGCTTTCTAGCTCATCTAAATCTCCCAGCACAGCAGAACAGCTGGTCGGAAAAAAAGAAGGAAAAATAGCAACTTAGCAGGTAAGTTTGCCAGGTAAGGAGTGAGTGGGCGGGGAGCGTTCCCGCGGGCCATGTGGGCGGCGCAGCCTTGTTTTCCTGCGCAGCCTGGATTGCTTTGGAGGGGATGCTTTGGGGGTGACATTTCTCTGAGGACCGCCCAAATTTTCTCGCGGACCACCAGTGGGCCGCGGCCCACCAGTCAGCGACCATTGTACTACACTACTTCTACTACTGCTATTTCTTCTCCTCCTCCTCCTTTCTCCTTCTTTTTGCATGAAACATCTGCAAGGAAACCACGCAGCTCAGAGAGCACTAAGGATCCCATAGATCTTCTCCTCCTCCTCCTCCCTACAGATAGTTCTCAACTTACAATGCTTCATTTCGTGGCCGTTCGGAGTTACAACGGCACTGAAAAAAAAGAGACATTCCCCCAATTTCACCCTGACGACCACTGCAGCACTCCCATGGCCACGCGAACAAAATTCAGACGCTTGGCAATGGACTCAGACTTACGACGGTTGAAGCCTCCCGGGGAGGGTGTGTGTGTGTCTCCATTAGCGACCTTCTAACCATCAGGTTCACTTAACAACTGTCTTACCAAGTGAGCAACTGCAATGATTCCTTAACTAAGAAAGCTTGTACAAGGGGGGAAAACTTACTTAGCTATTGTCTCGCTTAGCTATGGAAATTGGGGGCTCTCTTTGTGGTCATAAGCCGAGGACTCCCTGCATCCCTGGTTAGTGCTGAAAACGTTAATAATCCCTTGTTCCTGGCCGCCTGGTGAATCGGCCTCCGAATAATAAGATTAAGCTCAATTCCCCAGTGAATGTTTAACCTTAAATTACACAACCAGTTTTATTCATTTCCTGTTAAGTGACGGCACCTTCTTGAGAATTTCTCTCCCTTCGCCACAGCCTTTAGCAGAGTCGCCTTTGCCTCATCGCGTCTCTAACCATGATCCAGGTCAAACGGCGCTTACCGGTAGTCCTCGACTTACGGCTGTTCATTTAGTGACCGTTAGGGCACTGAACCAAGTGACATTGGACCGTTTTTCACGCTTAACGATGGTTGCGGCGTCCCTGCCATCCCGTGATCCAAATTCAGTCGCTTGGCAACTGACTCGTAGTTATGACGGTCGCAGAGTCCCGGGTGATTTCCTTTTGCAACCTTCGGAAAAGCAAAATGAGTGGATTCACTTAACAGTTGCATGATTCACTTAATGGCTGAAATTGTGGCAAAAGAGGGCATAAAGTCAAGCATGACTCACTTAACAACTGCCTTGTTTAACGACATAAATACTGATCTCAGTTATGGTTGTAAATCCCGAATCTACCAGTAATAAGAATGAAGTTGCTAGCTCTCATGAGTTCAGTCAAGACTGACTTTCTTTCTCTCTTTCTCTCTCTCTTTTCCTTTCTCCCTCTTTCTTTTTCTTTCTCTCCCTCTGTCTCTCTTTCTCTGCCTGTTTCTTTTTCTACATCTTCCCCTCTCGCTCTCTCTTTCTTTCCTTCTCTCTTTCTCTGTCTCTTTGTCTTTCTCCCTCTTTCTTTTCCCCCCTGTCTCTCTTTGTCTGTTTCTTTTTCTTTCTCTCCGTCTTCCCCTTTCTCTCTCTCTCTCTCTTTCTTTCCTTCTCTCTTTCTCTGTCACTTTTTCTTTCTCCCTCTTTCTTTTTCTTTCTCTCCCTCTGTCTCTCTTTGTCTGCCTGTTTCTTTTTCTTTCTCTCCATCTTCCCCCTCTCTTTTTCTCTCTCTTTCCTTCTCTCTTTCTCTGTCTCTTTTTCTTTCTCTCTCTTTCTTTCTCTTCCCCTGTCTCTCTTTGTCTGTCTGCTACTTTTTCTTTCTCTCTCTTTTTCTTTCTCTCTGTCTTCCCCCTCTCTTTCTCTCTCTCTCTTTCCCTCTCTCTTTCTCTGTCTTCTCTTCCCCCCCATGGTTCATGTGATCCAAATTCAGATGTTCGACGAGGGGGGACTCGTATTTACGACGGTGGCAGCGTTCCCCTGAGTCACCCGTGTTCCCTTTTGGAGACTGTCTGACACGTAAGAGTCAACAGGGGGAGCCGATCCTCTTAAACGACAGCACCGCTTCCCTGAACAAACCGTGTGCGGGAAAGTTTGTGGCGCGGGGCAAAAAAACTCATTTAGCAGCGGTCTCCCTTAGCAACGCAAAGGTTGGGCTCATTTGCGGTCATAAGTCGAGGAGCCGGTTGTGTAATTTAAGGGTTGAACATTCACTCGGAAATGAACCTTGGAAATTAAGTCTAGCACTTGAAAGGCCTTTCCTGGAATGAATCCAGAATATCTGAAGAAGCAGAAGAAAAAGAGTTGGGAGAGACCTTGGAGGTCATCTAGTCCAACCCCCTGCTCAAGCAGGAGGCGCTATACAATTTGAGACAAGTGGCTGTCCAGGCTCTTCTCAAAAAGCTCCACTGATGGAGCACCCACAACTTCTGGTGGCCAGCTGTTCCACTGGCTAATTGTCCTCATTTTTAGGAAGTTTCTCCTTAATTCCATGTTGCTTCTCTCCTTGGTTAGTTTCTACCCATTTTGGTGCTTTGAAAAATAGATTGATCCCCCCCATATTTTGTGGCGGCCCCTCAGATATTGGAATCCTGCCATCGTGCCCCCACAGTCATTCTTTCTACTAGACCGGCCATATTCAATTCCTGCAACTGTTCTTTCCATATTTCAACTTAACAGTGCATTGGTTCACTTAACAACAGTGTCAAGAAAGGTCGTAAAATGGGGCAAAACTCAATAACAGAATTGGAAGGGACCTTGGAGGTCCTCTAGTCCAGTGGTGGCTAACCTTTTTGGGCTCCTGTGCCAAAAAATTGTGCGCGCGCTTGCACGCTCACACTCGCATGCCAGCACCCAGAAGGCAATGCGCTCACGCCCACGCCCCCTACGCATGCACGCGCAATCCCCCCACCCCCCCACCCCACCCTCCCCGCCGCACCCTTACCTGCACTGCACCTCACAGTTGATTTTTCAGCCGGTTTGAGGCCTTTTTCGGCCTCCCAAAGGCTCAAGGAAGGCTTCTGCAGGCTTTGTAGGCTGAAAACTAGCCCCATTTTGTCACTTCCTGTTTTTCTGAAAATACCAGAAGTGACGAAACGGGGCTAGTTTTCGGCCTACAAAACTTGCAGAAGCCTGCAGAAGCCTTCCTTGAGCCTTCGGGAGGCCGAAAAAGGCCTCAAATTAGCCAAAAATCAGCTGTGAGACACGAGGTGAGGTAATTTTGCAAATGGTTCTGCGTGCCACCTGTGGCACATGTGCCATAGGTTCGCCATCACGGCTGTAGTCCACCCCCGTGCTAAAGCCACTTCAGACAAATGGCTGTCTAATCTCTTCTTTAAAAACCTCCAATGTTGGAGCATTCACAACTTCTGGAGGCAATTTATTCCACTGATGAATTGTTCTCACTGTCAGGAAATTTCTCCTTAGTTCTAGGTTGGATCTCTCCTTGATTACAGATAGTCCTCAACTTTACGACCACAACTGAGCCCAGCATTTCTCTTGTTCAATGAATGTTGCCTCATGTTACGAACCTTTCTTGCCACAATTGTTCAGCGAATCACTGCTGTTGTTGAATAAGTCACACGGCTGTTACGTGAATCTGGTTTGTCTCTTCACTTTGCTTGTCGGAAGGTCGCAAAAGGGGATCGTGTGACCCCGGGACATTGCAACTGTCATAAATAAGAACCAGTTGTCAAGTGTCTGTTGTGGCCCGCTAGCGGCCAGCGGATCTGGCGGCAGACTTGGACAGTGAGGAGGTTGTGGAGGAACATGGGCCAGTCCTAGAGTCTGGGCTCTGTCGAGGGCTCTGCATCGGAGTCAGAGATGGGGCCAGGGCCATCTGACAGTTATCAGCTACCTTTGGAGTTGGAGATCAGTGGGGAAGAAGAACAGCTGGAGCCTGTTCCCAGTGTGTGCATGCACAGAGCTGCCAGGAGAAGGGAACAGCTGAGGAACAAGGGTCGATTCGGGAGTAAATCTTCCCCCCACACACGCATACACACTCCTGCCAGGCACTGAATACTATACAGTTAGTCCTTGACTTACAACAGTTCATTTACTGACCATTCAATGTTACTGTTCTGACCTAGGCTTCCCCAACAGCATGAAACTGACTCCTCGTCCCGATAAAGCCCCTTTTATTTAGGTTAAAGTGAATTCATCTCCAGCAAAATCCCAGCCAACAGTCTTTCATGAAATTTCACAACTACAGACCTTGATCAGGCTTGGAGAGTTGTCAGGCCTATATTTTCCAAACGCCATGCTGTAGCAGCAATTACTTGGCAAGAAGTCCAGAACAAATCTTCACACTAATTAAATGAACTAATGGTCTCCTGCAAACTCCACTCCCCTTTTGCTCTTATTTATTCCCTATTGGAGGAGCCATTCACCATCCACCCGTACCCTTACTCCCGACTCGACTCTTGTTCCTTAACTTTTCCCTTCCTCTGGCAGCTCTGTGCATGTGCCCCCTGGGAACAGGCTCCAGCTGTTCTTCTTCCCCACTGATCTCCGACTCCAAAGGAAGCTGGGAAATGTCAGAGGGCCCCGGCCCCATCTCTGCCTCCGACACAGAGCCCTCGTCAGAGCCTTCCCCAGACTCCAGGACTGGCCCAGGTTCCTCCCCAACCTCCTCACTGTCCGAGTCTGCCGCCAGCTCCGCTGGCAGCCGCAACACCAAGGAAAGTTAAGAATAATTAACAAACTGAGCTGAGAAGCCCGTGGATGACTAAGCTATGACTAATTAGCTATGCTAATTGGAAGCAGCAATAGCTCCTCATTGTGTTGCAAGACCAGAAACGACACTGGGTGTAATTTTACTCTAAGCGGAATACCAAAGGTTTACACCGTGAAACATGGCCATTCATTAACGTATCTGGGTGAAAAGGGACATTCTGGGAAGGGAATACAGTGGCCAGTATCTCCCCAAAACCTGGGACCAAATCCCCATCTTCGGGAGTTTTAAAATCCAGCACATGGGAAGTCCTTGACTTACAGCCACAATTGAGCCTCAAATTCCTGTTGCTAAGCAAGAAAAGTTGTTCAAGTGAATTTTTCCCCACGTTCTGGTCTTTCCTGTCACAGTTGTTAAGTTAGTTAGTCACACCGTTGTTAAATGAATCTGGCTAAGCCAGGAAGTTGCCAAGTGACTTTTCACCCATTTTACGACCTTTCTGGCCACCACTGTTAAGTGAATCTCTGCGGTCCTTAAGTGAGTCCTTAAGTGGTTGTTAAGTGAATCTGACCTCCCTGTCGACTTTGCTGGTCAGAAGGTTGCAAAAGGGGATCACTGCGACCGTCATAAATACGAGGCCGTTGCCAAGTGGCTGAAATTAGATCGCCCGGCCATGGAGATGCCTGCAACGGTCGTCCGTGTGAAAAACAGTTGTAAGTTTTTTATTTCCTGTCTGCAAGAAAGCAACCAACCTCAGAGAGCAGCAAGGACCCCATAGTTCTCCTCCTCCTCTCCACAAAACTTCCTCTCTTCTAGCACTGATGATGTCACCTAGTTGGGTAATGAAACGTCTGCAAGAAAACCGCCCAGCTTAGAGGAGCACCAAGGATCCCACAATCTTCCTCCTCCTCCTCCTCCTCCTCCTCCTCCTCCTCCTCTCTGCACACCCCCCCCCCTTCTAGCACTGATGACGTCCCTTAGTTGGATAGTGAAACGTCTGCAAGAAAACCACCCAGCTCAGAGGAGCATCAAAGACCCCACAATCTTCCTCCTCCTCCTCCTCCCCTCCCCTCCTCCTCCTCCTCTTTCTTCTCCTCCACCCCTCTGAACACAGCCCTCCCTTCTAGCACTGATGACGTCCCTTAGTTGGGTAGTGAAAACGTCTGCAAGAAAACCACCCAGCTCAAAGAGCACCAAAGACCCCACAATCTTCCTCCTCCTCCTCCTTCCTCCTCCTTCCTCCTCCTCCTCCTCCTCCTCCTCCTCCTCCTCCTCCTCCTCCTCTTTCGTCTCCTCCTCCTCTCTGCACACACCCTCCCTTCTAGCACTGATGCGTCCCTTAGTTCGGTAGTGAAACGTCTGCAAGAAAACCACCCAGCTCAGAGAGCGCCAAGGATCCCACAATCTTCCTCCTCCTCCTCCTCCTCCCCCCCTCCTCCTCTTTCTTCTCCTCCTCCTCTCTGCACACACCCCTCCCTTCTAGCACTGATGACGTCGCTTAGTTGGGTAGTGAAACGTCTGCAAGAAAACCACCCAGCTCAGAGGAGCACTAAGGATCCCACAATCTTCCTCCTCCTCCTCCTCCTCCTCCTCTTCCTCCTCCTCCTCCTCCTCCTCCTCCTCCTCCTCCTCCTCCTCCTCCTCCTCCTCCTCCTCCTCTTTCGTCTCCTCCTCCTCTCTGCACACACCCCTCCCTTCTAGCACTGATGACATCCCTTAGTTCGGTAGTGAAACGTCTGCAAGAAAACCACCCAGCTCAGAGAGCGCCAAGGATCCCACAATCTTCCTCCTCCTCCTCCCCCTCCTCCTCCTCTTTCTTCTCCTCCTCCTCTCTGCACACACCCCTCCCTTCTAGCACTGATGACGTCGCTTAGTTGGGTAGTGAAACGTCTGCAAGAAAACCACCCAGCTCAGAGGAGCACCAAGGATCCCACAATCTTCCTCCTCCTCCTCCTCCTCCTCTTCCTCCTCCTCCTCCTCCTCCTCCTCCTCCTCCTTCTTCTCCTCCTCCTCTCTGCACACACCCCTCCCTTCTAGCACTGATGACGTCCCTTAGTTGGGTAGTGAAACGTCTGCAAGAAAACCACCCAGCTCAGAGGAGCACCAAAGACTGCTGCACATATTCCTATTTATCGCTCAAAGCCCCTCAAATTTTCAGACCTTTAAATCCAGGGTTTAAAATCGCCCGTTGCTGCGGCCAATTTTACCTCTTAGTTCTCAGCCAAGGAAAACCACTCAGCTCTTACGGGGAGCCGTGTTTACACTACTCCGGGCTCAGCTGCCCGTCCTTTTCTTTGCTGATTTTAGAAACGTAAAATAACAGGTTTTGCTTTCCCTCGTTTCGGACATCACCCTTTTGTTTAATTGACTTCTTTAAGCAGAGAAATTATATACAGCCGGTCCTCAACTTACAACCATGGTTGTGACCAAAATGTGCTAGGTGAGGCGGTTATTAAGTGAGCTTTGCCCCATTTTATGATCATTCTTGCCACCGTTGTTCAGCGAAACGCTACCATCGTTCAGTGAATCATGCGGTCGTTAAGCGGATCCGGTTTCCCCCGTTGACTGTGCTCATCGAAAGACGAGTGGGAAGGTTGCAAAGGGGGATCACATGGCCCTTGAAGATTGCAACCTGTCCAGGGGGATGCTGCAACGGTTGTAAGTGTGAAAACCGGTCATAAGTCAACTTTTTTTCAGTGCCTTTGCAACTTCGGTCCTTAAGCAAAAGGTTCTAAGTCAAGAACTACGGTTGTAAGTTTAGAACAGAATAATCTTCCTGCTTGAGCAGGGGGTTGGGTTAGATGGCCTCCAAGGTCCCTTTCGACTCTGTTCTTCTGTTAACTGCCTCTACTTTAGAATAGAATAGAATAGAATAGAATAGAATAGAATAGAATAGAATAGAATATTGGAATGTAGAATAGAATAGAATAGAATAGAATAGAATAGAATAGAATAGAATAGAATAGAATAGAATAGAATAGAATATTGGAATGTAGAATAGAATAGAATAGAATAGAATAGAATAGAATAGAATAGAATAGAATAGAATATTGGAATGTAGAATAGAATAGAATAGAATAGAATAGAATAGAATAGAATAGAATAGAATATTGGGATGTAGAATAGAATAGAATAGAATAGAATAGAATAGAATAGAATAGAATAGAATAGAATATTGGAATATTGGAATATTGGAATATTGGAATATTGGAATATTGGAATATTGGAATATAGAATAGAATATTGGAATAAAGAATAGACTAGAATATTGGAATGTAGAATAGAATAGAATAGAATAGACTAGAATATTGGAATGTAGAATAGAATAGAATAGAATAGAATAGAATAGAATAGAATAGAATATTGGAATGTAGAATAGAATAGAATAGAATAGAATAGAATAGAATAGAATAGAATAGAATAGAATAGAATATTGGAATGTAGAATAGAATAGAATAGAATATTGGAATGTAGAATAGAATATTGGAATGTAGAATAGAATAGAATATTGGAATGTAGAATAGAATAGAATAGAATAGAATACAATATTGGAATGTAGAATGAATAGAATAGAATAGAATAGAATAGAATAGAATAGAATAGAATAGAATATTGGAATGGAATGTAGAATAGAATAGAATAGAATAGAATAGAATAGAATAGAATAGAATGGAATATTGGAATATCGGAATATAGAATAGAATATTGGAATAAAGAACAGAATAGAATATTGGAATGTAGAATAGAATAGAATAGAATAGAATAGAATAGAATAGAATAGAATAGAATAGAATAACAGAGTTGTAAGGGACCTTGGAGGTCTTCTAGTCCAACCCCCTACTTTTGCAGGAAACCCTATATGCCATTTCAGACAAATGGTTATCCAACCTCTTCTTAAAAGCTTCCAGTGTTGGATCATCCACAACTTCTGGAGGCAAGTAGTTCCACTGGTGAATTGTTCTTGCTGTCAGGAAGTTCCAGGTTGGTTCCCTCTTTGATCAGTTTCCATCCATTGCTTCTTGTCCAGCCTTCAGATACTTTGGAGAGTAGCTTGACTCCCTCTTCTTTGGGGCAGCCCCTGAGATATTGGAAGACTGCTATCCTGTCACCCCGCCCTAGTCCTTCTTTTCATTAAACTAGAAATGTGCCCAATTCCTGCAACCGTTCTTCATATACTTTAGCCTTAACAGTTCGAAGGGACCTGGTAGGTCATCTAGTCCAACCCGCCCCCACCCACCCAAGCAGGAGGTTATGCTGGTGTTTGATAAAGATGTTGTTTTTGTGCTGTTCTTTTTGACCAGTTGGATGTGCTGGTTTTTTTGTGTACTGTTTACAGTTGTATTATTGATTTTTGTTGTTGATCTCATTGTTTGTCATCCTGCATGGGGTGGATGCAACTCTGGATGGGACATAGTGGTAGTAGATTTCCAGTATGTTCTGACTGCACACTGTTGTCATATGCAGTCAATTATTCAGTGTCCCTCACCACAACCACACACTTTCTGCTTCAATGCTTTCTATGTTTGTTCTCTCTGTGTGTGTTAGTTCTGTTCCTGTTACTTGTGGCCGCCCCGCTTCCCCGTAGATAAGGGTCAGCTTCAGTGGTGAGGTTCAAAAAAATTTACTACAGGTTCTGTGGGTGTGGTTTGGTGGGTGTGGCAGGGGAAGGATACTGCAAAATTCTCATTCCCTCCCCACTCCTGAGGGAAGGATACTGCAAAAAAGAGGGCTGTGAAAATATCTACAGACCCCTCACATCCCAGATATAAACGGTTTCAACTCCTACCCTCAGAACGACACTATAGAGCCCTGCACACCAGAACAACTAGACACAAGGACAGTTTTCCCCCGAATGCCATCACTCTGCTAACCAAATAATTCCCTCAACACTGTTCAACTATTTACAAAGTCTGCACTACTATTATTATTAACCTTCTCATCACTCCTTATCACCCATCCCCTCCCACTTGGGACTGTATGACTGTAACTTTGTTGTTTGCATCCTTACGATTTATATTGACTATTTCCTAGTATGATTTGATTGCTTATTGTATCCTATGACTATCATTACGTGTTGTACGTTATGATTCTTGATGCTTAACGAATGTATCTTTTCTTTTATGTTCACTGGGAGCATTTGCACCAAGACAAATTCCTTGTGTGTCCAACCACACTTGGACAATAAAGAAGTCTCTTCTCTTCTCTTCTCTCTTCTCTTCTCTTCTCTTCTCTTCTCTTCTCTTCTCTTCTCTTCTCTTCTCTTCTCTTCTCTTCTCATCTATTCTATTCCATTCCATTCCATTCTATTCCATTCTATTCTAAAATCCCCATTCCCTCCCCACACCTGGAGGAAGGATACTGCAAAATCCCCATTCCCTCCCCATCCCACTAGCCTGCTTTCCAGCTCTGATTCTCCTGTGCAGGGCAACCAAAGAAGACCCAGCCGATCAGCTGGGACTCAATGGGAGGCAGAGAAGAGATGGGGTTGGCGGGGCCAGTCAGAGGTGGGATTGGCCGGTTCTCCGAACTATTCAAAATTTCTGCAACCAGTTCAGGAGAACCGCTCAGAACCAGCCGAATACCACCCCCTGGGCCTCTGGTTTGCTGGGATGGCGTATCACCGCTGCATCTTCCACGCAAGCTGCTTCTCCGTGGAGCGAGAAGCAGCTTCCCTTCACCTATCAAACACAGCGTCCCCAAATCCCTGTCCTTGCCATGAGGACTAGGACCTTGTGATAAACAACCGCTTTGCAGGCGGCACCTGCTCTTTTTGGGCCATGCTATTTTTAATGGCCGGTACATTCTGACTTGGCAGAAGAGTGGAGTTTCATAACAGCTCCTGGAAACTCATCCGTAGGATGACCCCATGACCGTTAATCTTAGAAACATCGCAGCGGCCCAAGTCAACTTCCCACCCATGTTGCACACGTCCGAATTTCCCAACCAGTTGCTCCTCCCGGTCTTTTATTGGCTCTGGAGAGACTCCCTCGTTCGCCCTTTGCCCAAAAAGTATCGGACTGTGAAGTAGATCGTTTGGAGGTACAGATCTGCTTGAAATCTGCAGCGGATGAAAACGATCTCGAGGTCAAGGCAAAGAAACCCTTTTATTTATTTTTTAATCAGAAGCCTCCAGAAGACCTTCCACACACCCCCACTCCCCGCGACCTATGGATCGAGGGGCTTCAGACTTGGAAAAGCCCCCGCTTGGCACTTCCTCCGACGGAGATGCCCAAAGTTCGGTTCTCCCCTGCGGCAAGAAATTATGTCGGTGGTTTCCTTCCGATTTCTGGGAAGAGGTGAAGAATATTATGGTGATGGCCGGGCCGTTGGTAAGTTCTCCTTCCCTTTGCAAATTTGCAGCCGAGCAGAGATACTCTTAAGGCAGGTTTTAAAACACACACACACACATAGAATAACAGGGGTGGAGGGGACCTCCGAGATCTTCCAGTCCAGCCCCCTGCTGAAGTGGAAGACCCATTTCTGACAAACGGTTGTCCAATCTCATCTTGAAAGCCTCCAGCGATGGAGCACCGCAACATCAGTCTGAGGATCAGAATGTAAGTCCATCCATCAGAATAGAATAGAATTGGAAGTGAAGGTCTTCTAGTCCAACCCCGTTCCCCCTGTCTGGTTTCTTCTTTAAAACCTCCAGTATTGTAGCATCCACAAGTTCTGAAGGCAGGTTAATCACTGTTAGGAAATTCCTCCTTATTTCCAGGTTGAATCTCTCCTTGTTCAGTTTCCGTCCATTATTCCTTGTCTGGCCTTCGGGTGCCTTGGAGAATAGCTTGACCCCCTTCTCCTCTCTGTGGCAGCCCCATAAATATTGGAAAACTACTATCCTGTCTCCCCTGGTCCTTCTCTTCCCCAGACTAGCCAGGCCCAGTTCCTGCAACCGTTCTTCATACGTTTTAGCCTCCAGTCCCCTCATCATCCTGGTTGCTCTTCTCTACACTCTTTCTAGAGCCGTGGTGGCTAACATTTTGGGGCTCCTGCTCCAATAATTGTGCATGCGTTTGCACGCTCGTGTCCCAGCACCCAGAAGGCAATGTGCACAGGTCGTCCCCCCCCTGATGCCTCTCGCACACACCATACAACTCTGTGCGCGTGTGTGCATCTCCCGCCCCGCCACGTCTTCGCGTCAGATTACCCGACGATCATCATGCCCAGTAGAGACCTGCTCTGGGCGAGGGCTCGCACGCCAGTAGTAATGGCTCTGCGTGCCACTTCCGACATGGGTGCCATAGGTTCGCCATCATGGTTCCAGAGTCTCCACGTCTTTTTTTACATCGTGGTGACCAAAACTGGGAACAGCATTCCAAGTGTGGCCTTATCAAGGCCTTATCAAGTGGTGTTAACACTTGACGTGATCTTAATTCTCTCCTTCTGTTTATGCAGCCTAGAACTGTGTTGGCTTTTGGGGCAGATGCAGCACACAGCTGGCTCCTCTTGAAGGCGTCCAAGATTCTCTCTTGGTTTAGCCATGGTCAGCTGACTTTCATTTTCATTTTGTTTTTCTCTACAGATTCTCAGTCATTCAGGTCATGGTTATCCCAAAGGTGCTTTTTCCGCCCAAGAGAAAAGGTTTTTTCTTCATTGAAAATGTTTCGCTTCTCATCCAGGGGTGGGATTCAGCCGGTACAGAACGGTTCAGGTGAACCAGTAGCGTGAATCGCGTGCCTACCGAACCAGTTGTTACACCGGTTGAATCCCACCATTTTTCTCATCCAAAAAGTTTCTTCGGTTCTGAAGAGGGGGAAAAAAAAAAAATCCGGTTCGAATCCGAGTCACGGCACCTTTCTATGGTACAAGGGAACCAAAACACAGGGCTATTTTAGAAGACATTATATACGGGAGTCTTTGTGGTTAAACTGGGAGAAGATAAAAAAACAATGTTATTTGAAAATTCCAGTTTGGTTATCGACGATAGAAGCTTTTTCTTATCCTATAATTTATAAAAAGGAACAAACAGTTAGATATGGGGAATTACTAGATGAAAAGGGTGAACTTAAATCGATACAAAACTTAGAGGAACAAGGTATACAGATGAATTGATTTTCATATGTGCAAATGCACTCAAGGTATGATGAAGATTCCAAAACAGAGGGATTTTATGATAAACAGACTGATTTAGATAAGATTTTGACAGGTACTGATGAAAAGATGATTAAAAAACTATATGGTTACTTATTGGGAATTAAGCTAGAGGAAGAACAAGTTAAAGAAACTATGATTGCTTGGGGAAGGAATTTTGGATATGGGATTGATTTAGAGAAATGGCAGAAATTATGGTCGCAAAATTATAAAATGACAATGTCTACAGCGTATAAAGAAAATTTGTATAAGATGTTTTACAGGTGGCATTTCCCCCCGACAAAGATAGCAAGAATGTTTAAGAACAAATCGGAAAAATGTTGGAAGTGTCATCAGATACCTGGTTCATATTACCATATGTGGTGGACTTGTGAGGATGCTAGAAAATACTGGACTAAAAAAAATCCAACAAAGTCCAGTTGTCTTTTGGAAAAAAACAAAAAAAAGCACTTTGGGGTTTTTACTTTATTTATTTATTAAATATGCTAGCTGTTTGTGGTTTAGTGGCACTCATTGCTGTCCTTGGTAACTAAACTCCAATATCTAGGGGCTGCCATCATTAGGGGATTGGACTGGAGGCTAAAACATACGAAGAACAATTGCAGGAATTGGGTATGTCTAAAAGGGCTGCGGACACAGTCTTCCAATATTTAAGGGGCTGCCGCAAAGAAGAGGGAGTCGAGCTATTCTCCAAAGTCCAGACAAAAAGCAACAGATGGAAATGAGTCAAAGAGACAAGCAACTTAGAACTAAAAAGAAACGTCCTAACAGTGAGAACAATTAACCAGTGGAATAACTTTGCCTCCAGAAGTCGTGGGTGCTACAACACTGGAGGTTTTCAAGAAGAAATCGGACAACCAATTTCCCGCCTGAGCAGGGGAAGGGATTGGACTAGAAGACCTTCAGGGTCCCTTCTGTTACTATGTTATTCTGTCAAACTCCATTATATAGCTCAGATTTTGAGGTTAGATTTCACAGCCTGAAACCTAGCCTGTTGCTCAGGCGTAAAGCAAGTATCTCCCCATCCAAACGTAGATTGATTCTGCAATCTTGGGAGAGAAATTGCAGGGAGAAAGCTGTTCTACGATGGTCACAAATGAAGAATCTCACCTGGCTGCAAAGTTTTACTTTGAGTTGCATTTTAGCCACGTTGTCAGTGAACTGCTGCTCTTTAAAAACATTTTATTGCCTTTTATTTCTTAATTATTTAAGGTTTCCTTTCGAGATTAAGAGGGAAGCAAAAGAGATGGTTAAATTTAGGGGGATTGGAACAACTGATTCAAGCCCCAGTAATAAACTGCATTATTACATGACTTTAGTCTACTACTGAGCTTTAAGTGGTTTGATTATAATACTTTAATCCGGGGTTTCTCAAACTTTGAAACTTTAAGATGTGTAGACTTCCACTCCCAGAATTCCTCAGCTCACATGCTTTAAGATAAATGGACCAACTCCCAGAATTCCCAGTCAGTTTGCTGGAAGGTAAGATTAGATTAGATTAACAGAGTTGGAAGGGACCTTGTAGGTCATCTAGTCCAACCCCCTGCCCAAGCAGGAGGCCCTACATCATTTCTGACAGATGGCAGTCCAGTCTCTTCTTAAAAGCATCCAGTGGTGAAGCTCCCACAACTTCTGAAGGGAATTTCTGTTCCACTGATTGACTGTCTTCCCTATCAGGAAATCTCTCCTTATTTGTAGATTGAATCTCTCTGCTTGATCAGTCTCCATCCATTATTCCTTGTCTGGCCTACAGGTGCTTTAGAAAATAGCTTGACCCCTTCCTCCTCACTGTGGCAGCCCCTCAAAGGCTGGATACCAAAGATGGTAGACGTCAACTCAGAATGCCAGCAGGGGAATCCTTGGTGTTGAAGTCCACCCATCTTAAAAGTCTCCACAGTTGAAAAACACTGCTAATTTACAACTGAATACTAAAATTGCTATTATTGCAGCTTTTGAACCTGTTGGAAACTTAAAGATGCACGACAACAGATGTTCCAGGACCCACCTGGTAGCTTCTACTACACTTCCGGGTGGTGCTTTGAAGAGTTTCAAATCTTCACCTGTCCCCCTCTTCCTCACCTTTCTCCCTTTAGACGGTGATTCAGCTCCTGGTGTTCATGATCCACGTCGTCAGTACGATATTTTGTGGCCACATGGGCAAGGTTGAGCTGGCATCTGTCACTCTGGCCATTGCGGTGAGTTTCCTGTCCCATCTAATGGTGGGATTCTACTGGTTCAGGTCAGTTCGGGTGAAGCGCTAGTAAAATATGCGACCATTCAGCCGAATCGGTATTTATTTATTTATTTATTTATTTATTTTCCTCCCGACAATCAGCTGTTCCAATGATCAGATGTGCCAGGATCCCCCTTGCTGTCTTACTGCTTCACCCAGGAGGTTTCCCTGAGACCCAGGAGGCCAAAAAATGGAGCCCATCTCTATCTGTCTGTCTGTCTGTCTATCTAATCGTAACATCTATCTATCTATCTGTCTGTCTGTCTGTCTGTCTGTCTATCTATCTATCTATCGTATTATCTATCTATCTATCTATCTATCTATCTATCTATCTATCGTATTATCTATCTATCTATCTATCGTATTATCTATCTATCTATCTATCTATCTATCTATCTATCTATCTAATCGTAACATCTATCTATCTGTCTGTCTGTCTGTCTATCTATCTATCTATCTATCTATCTATCTATCTATCTATCTATCTATCTATCTATCTATCTATTCGTCAATCAATCAATCTATCTGTCTGTCTGTCTGTCTGTCTGTCTCTCTGTCTATCTATCTATCTATCTATCTATCTATCTATCTATCTATCTATCTATCGTATTATCTATCTATCTATCTATCGTATTATCTATCTATCTATCTATCTATCTATCTATCTATCTATCTATCTAATCGTAACATCTATCTATCTGTCTGTCTGTCTGTCTATCTATCTATCGTATTATCTATCTATCTATCTATCTATCTATCTATCTATCTATCTATCTATCTATCATCTATCTATCTAATCGTAACATCTATCTATCTATCTATCTATCTATATCGTATCATCTATCTGTCTGTCTATCTATCGATCTATTTATCTATTGTATCATCTATCTATCTATCTATCTATATTTATTGTATCATCTATCTGTCTATCTATCTATCTATCTATCTATCTATCTATCTATCTATCTATCTATTGTATCATCTAGCCATCTATCTATCTATCTATCTATCTATCTATCTATCTATCTATCTATCTATATTTATCGTATCATCTATATCTATCTATCTATCTATCTATCTATATTTATTGTATCATCTATCTGTCTATCTATCTATCTATCTATCTATCTATCTATCTATCTATCTATCTATTGTATCATCTAGCCATCTATCTATCTATCTATCTATCTATCTATCTATCTATCTATCTATCTATCTATATTTATCTATCATCTATATCTATCTATCTATCTATCTATCTATCTATCTATCTATCTATCTATCTTTATCTATCTATCTATCTATCTATCTATCTATCTATTATATCATCTATCTATCTAACTATCTAACTATCTATCTATTATATCATCTATCTATCTATCTATCTATTGTATCAACTATCTATCTATCTATCTATCTATCTATCTATCTATCTATCTATCTATCTATCTATCGTATCATCTATCTATCTATCTATCGTATCATCTATCTATCTATCTATCTATCTATCTATCTATCTATCTATCTATCTATCTATCTATCTATCTATCCAGGGGTGGGATTCAAAAATTTTAACAACCAGTTCTGTGGGTGTGGCTTAGTTGGTGGGTGTGGCTTGGTGGTCATGTGACTGGCTGGGTGTGGCCAACTCAACATCACTCACATCGAGGCACCCGTCTCCTCACCTGGCCTCTCATGACTGTGGGGATGCTGCAACAGTCCTAAGTGTGAAAAATGGTCATAAGTCACTTTTTTCAGCGCCATTGTTACTTTGAATGGTCGCTCCACACAAGCAAAGTACCAGAAAAGGAGGGGAAAAAAAACTCCAGAGAAGTTCCTGAGACAGGAAATCTAATCCTGCCGAGAATGTAATAAGGGTCAACGGAGAGGCAGTTTCTGTAAGCAACACCAGAATGTTTCCTTCCTGCCTTCCTTACAGGATTAGGCCAGTAATTTCTTCTAACAACCAGTTCTCCGAACTGCTTAGAATTTTAACAACTGGTTCTAGCGAATTGGTGCGAACCGGTAGAATCCCACCCCTGTATCTATCATCTATTTATCTTTCTGCCTTCCTGCCTGCCTGCCTCTCTCTCTCTCTCTCTCTCTTCTATCTATCTATCTATCTATCTATCTATCTATCTATCTATCTATCTATTATCTATCTATCTATCTATCTATCTATCTATCTATCTATCTATCTATCTATCTATCATCTATCTATCTATCTATCATCTATCTATCACCTATCTATTTATCTATCTGTCTATCTATCTATCTAATCTATCTTTCTGCCTGGCTGCCTGCCACTGTCTCTCTCTTTCTTTCTTTCTCTCTCTCTCTCATTAGTTATTGGAGTTTCTAATTTAGATCAAGGTGCTTCATTGATGATCAGCTGTGCTGGGATCCCTCTTCCTGTCTTCCTGCTTCACCGAGGAGGCTTCCCTGAAGCCCAGGAGGCCCCAAAATGGAGCACAGGAGGGCGCTGCACAAAAAGAAAAGAAGCCACGCCCACCCAGTCACCTAGCCACGCCCACCTAGCCACGCCCACAGAACGGATAGTAAAAATATTTGCATCCTACCCCTGCTTTTCCTGTGTTTCTCTCCCCACCCTTCTATCTTCATCAAGTGGTAGCTTCCAGCTGACTATTGGCTGACCTCTAAAAGCTAAACAGAGTCTCAGCCCTGGTGGGGTTTGGGATGGAAGACCACAAGGAAAGCCCCACACTCGCTTCTTAAACACATGTCTCGTTTAGCAACAAGAAACTTTGGGCTCCATTGTGGTCGTACGTCACGGATTAAACTGTATTGTGTTATAGCTCTGAAGGTGTAGCTGCAATTGGAAATTAAAAGGCGATTTATTTATTTAATTTATCATTTAACCTATCAATTTGGCAAAGAGTAGCAGAGCCCTCGTATTGGGATTAAAGGAGGGATTAAACCTTTTAACCTATTTTATAATCTCCAGCATATGATTTTGGGTAAGAATAGCAGCAGGTACTAGGTAATCTCCAGGTTTTCTAATGTTTTTCCCTCTTGTTTCTTTCTTTCTGTTTTTAGGTGATCAACGTGACTGGCATTTCTATTGGTTTCGGGTTGTCCTCGGCTTGTGACACATTAATATCTCAGGTGAGTCATCATGACAAATTTTTTTTTTTACCAGTTGGGGCAGGTGGAGATTGGTAATTCTGCGCTTTTGTCCAAGCTTGGAGCCTGCCAGATACCAAAAGAAAAAAATGCAATTCGTTTTCCTGATTTTTCTGCATGTGGGATGTTTGGAAGTGCTAAATCTGGGGTTGAGCCCCTTCGAAATCCAGAAGAGTGGAGTTTTTAAATTTTCTGAAAAAGAGATTCAAGGTTCTCTTTTGGGATTACATGACTTGAAGGCTCTCCCAAGACAGTCACATAAGAATTGCTTAACTGTGAGGTGCTTGGTGCTCTCTGAGCGTAGTGGTTTTCTTGCAGATGTTTCATGATCCAACTAACTAACATTATCAGTGCTAGAAGGGAGGAGAGTTTGGGAGGAGGAGAAGGAGGAGGAGAATTATGGGGTCCTTGGTGCTTTTTAAACTTGGTGGGGGTTTTTTTGTAGACTTTTCTTGACCCAAATAGGTAACATTATCAGTGCTAGAAGGAGTGGGGTTTGCAAGGAGGAGGAGGAGGAGGAGGAGGAGGAGGAGGAGGAGGAGGAGGAGGAGGAGGAGGAGGAGGAGGAGAATTATGGGGTCCTTGGTGCTTTTTAAACTTGGTGGGGGTTTTTTGTAGACTTTTCATGACCCAACTAGGTAACATTATCAGAGCTAGAAGGGAGTGGGGTTTGCAAGGAGGAGGAGGAGGAGGAGGAGGAGGAGGAGGAGGAGGAGGAGGAGGAGGAGGAGGAGGAGGAGGAGGAGGAGAACTGTGGGATCCTTGGTGCTCTTTGAACTTGGTAGTTTCCTTGCAGCCATTTCATGACCCAACTAGGTAACCTTATCAGTGCTGGAAGGGAGTGGGGTTTGCAAGGAGGAGGAGGGGGGGAGGAGGAGGAGGAGGAGGAGGAGGAGGAGGAGGAGGACTGTGGAATCCTTGATGCTCTTTGAACTTGGTAGTTTCCTAGCAGCCATTTCATGACCCAACTAGGTAACCTTATCAGTGCTGGAAGGGAGTGGGGTTTGCAAGGAGAGGAGGAGGAGGAAGAAGAAGAAAAGGACTGTTTGGTCCTTGGTGCTCTCTGAGCTTGATGGTTTCCTAGCCCAACTAGGTAACATCATCAATGCTAGTAGGGAGAGAATGGGGTTATACAATTCGCCTGCCCTGTTAGCATTGGTGGGAGTGTTTTTGCGGTTCCTTGATAAGGTTGCTGTTCACAGGGATTCTTCAAGTTTCAGTTCATGAACAGTTCATTTAGTGACCATGGCACGGCCAGTTTTCACAGGAACCCCACATGGTCACGTGAGCCAAATTCACCTGCTTGGCAACTGGCTCCTATTGATGACGATTACAGGGTCCTGGGGTTGTGCGATCCCCTTTGGCAACGTTTGGCCAAGCAAAGTGCTGTTACGAAGCACAGGGTTAACTAACTGCAGTGATTCACTGAACCACTGTGGCGAGAAAGGTTGTAAAATGAGGCAAAACTCACTTTAACAACTCTGCCTATTAGAAGCAGAAGTTTTGGGCTCAACTTCAGTTGTAAGTCGAGGGCTATAGTAACTGTAATAAGAAAAGCAGGATATAGATAGATAGATGACAGAAAGAGATGATAGATAGATAGATAGATAGATAGATAGATAGATAGATAGATAGATAGATAGATAGATGACACACACAGAGAGAGACAGAGAATGAGAGAGTAGATAGGTAGGTAGATAGATGAGAAAGAGTGAGGTGAGATGGTAGATGATAGATGCATATCTAGATGATATTTAGATTGATAGGTAGATAAAGAAAGAGACAGAGACAGAGAGAGATGATAGAGAGGTGATAGATGATAGATATCTGTTATTTAGATGGATAGGTAGATAAAAAAGAGAGAAAGACAGAGATGATAGAATTGATAGATGAGAGATAGATAGATAGATTGATTGATTGATTGATAAAGACAGAGACAGATGATAATTGATAGAGAGAGATGATAGATGATAGATATCTAGATGATATTTAGATTGATAGGTAGATAAAGAAAGAGAGAGACAGAGAGAGAGATGATAGATAGATGATAGATATCTGTTATTTAGATTGATGGGTAGATAAAAAAGAGAAAGACAGAGAGAGATGGTAGAATTGACAGATGAGAGATAGATAGATAGATAGATAGATAGATAGATAGATAGATATTTAGATTGATAGGTAAAGAAAGAGAGAAAGACAGAGAGAGATGATAGTTGATAGAGAGAGATGATAGATGATAGTATCTGGATGATATTTAGATTGATAGGTAGATAAAGAAAGAGAAAGACACAGAGAGATAATAGAGTGTTGATAGAGAGAGAGAGATAAATATAGATTACAGATATATTTAGATTGGTAGATAAAGAGAGAGAGATGGTAGATAGAGATGATAGAGATAGATAGACACTGACTGACTGACTGACAGACTGACAGATATAGACAGAGATCAAAGAGCAGCTATAGGAGAAGGACTGACAGATCCTGGAGGTGGAGTCAAAACAGGAATCAACCTAGCATCCTTACATAGCCACAAACAAACCAAGTGCTGCCTTCCTTGAATCCCATTGATCTTGACATAGCTCCAAGCCGAAGCTAACCTATTGGTCCAGAAGATTCCTGTACATAGGCTTTCAGCAATAAATTCCTTTCCTTGGCCATTCACGTGTGCCTCTGACCTTTCCACTTCTTCTTCCAGACTTACGGCGGGAAGAACATGAAACGGGTGGGCACCATCCTCCAACAAGGCATCCTGATTCTTCTCCTCTGCTGTTTCCCATGCTGGGCATTTTTCATCAATACAGAACAGCTTCTGTTGCTAATCCGGCAGGATCCGGAAGTCTCCAGGTGAGAAAGGAGATCAAGGGAGGGACTAATGCCACTCTATAACAGGGGTCCCCAACCACCAGGCCGTGGACCATTTCTTACCGGGCCACCGGTTTGCTGGGCGCCGCCATCTTGTTTGACGAGAAAGTGCTTCCGGGTGAGCTTTTCTGGTTGGAAAGCGGCGTTTGGGTCCTGAAGGAATCCTCGCGCCTTAGTTTCATCGAAGGGGGGGGGGGCTTCGAACGAAACTAAGGCGCGAGGATTCCTTCAGCACCCAAGGCAAGGCGAGCCAAGCGACCGTCCCAAAGCCGTCCCAAAGCGAAGCCCATCGACAAAGGTACAAAGGAGGAGTTGAAGATGGCGGGGAAAAGCGGGGGACGGCTGGCTGGCCGGTCTCTCGGCTCGCCTTGCCTTGTCATGTATGCTGATGCCGGTACCGGGCCGTGGATCATTTTGTGATGCCGGTACTGGGCCGTGGCACAAAAAAGGTTGGGGACCACTACTCTATAAGGACTTAGGAAGACCACATTTAGACTACCTCCGGAGCCACGGCCACCAAATTTTTTAACAACCAGTTCTGTGGCCGTGGCTAGGTGGGCGTGGCCATGTGACTGGGTGGGAGTGGCTTTTTTTGGCAGCACGTTCCCCCTCCCCCCATTTTGGGGGCCTTCTGGGTCTCAGGGAAGCCTCCTGGCCGAAGTAGTAAGACAGTGCATGCATGATAAGGACTGACTGGGCGAGGAAGGGAGAGGTGGATGGAGAGGGGCGGGGCCAGCCAGGGTCACGATTTGCTGGTTCTCCAAACCGCGCAGAATCATAACAACCAGTTTTATACAACCGGTCCGAACCGGGAGAATCCCACCCCCCTGAGAATATCCATTCCAAATTCACATCAAGTAAGATTATTTGTTAAAAATTCATAATTGGCATCCGTTGGGAACATAACATTCAAAATTCACATTAATGAAGAAAATCACTGAACCTTTCAAATCAACAAAACGGCAGCCCTTCAAAACTCACATCAATTAAGAAACCGTCCAAGGTTCAAATCTATAATGGACATCTGTTCAAAATTCACCTCAATTCAGAGTGTCATTCATAATTCGCACCAATTGGAAAAAAAAAAAATCCCCCGCAAAATTCAAATCAGTCAAGAATATCCGTTCAAAATGCATGTGAATTAAAAACATTCATTCAAAATTCACATGAATTAAGAACGTTCATTCAAAATTGACATCAGGTAAGAACATCAAAATTAAAATCATGAGGGGCCCTTGGTGCTGTCTGAGCTTGCTTGGTTTCTTGCAGACGTTTCATTACCTAACTAGGTAACATCATCAGTGCTAGTAAGGAATGGAGCTTGCTGTCAGTTTGCTTTGGCTTCTTTGGAAATTAATTCCTTGATTGTTTTACTTGATTGTTGATCTGATCTTAACCTTGGAGTTAATTTATGTTGATCTGGATGCTGATTTCTGGTGGAATGTCCCCCCTACCCCACGGTGCTCTTTTGGGCTCTTTTGCATAGCCTTTAAAAAACGTCGCCCAAAAATGAACAAAAAGACCCAAGCACCTCCTTACTTCTTACAAGCACTGATGATGTTACCTAGTTTGGTAATGAAACGTCTACAAGAAAACCATCAAGCTCAGAGGGTACCAAGGTCTCCATGGTTCAACCCAAGCTACAAATATTCTCCTTTGTAAGTGAACATCAGTTAAGATCTTTCAAAATGAAAATCGGTAAAGAGCATCCATTCAAAATGTCTCGTCTTTCACGAAGTCAGATCACCCCTCATAAGATTTACCACAAAACGGGACCTTTTGAATTTAATAGAGAAGACTTCATCTTTTTAAAAAAACACACAGTTTTTTAAATTTATTCTTCAAAGTTTGAGGGATGTCTTCAAAGAGCCTACTTTAGCTCACAATGTGATGCCGGAAGAGGCTACATCAAAGCACATGAGATTTTTAAGGCAGCCGTGAATATGGCGGCAGAATCGGATCATCGGAAATTAATGCCTTTTTTTTTGTCTTTCCAGGCTCACTCAGGTTTATGTCATGATCTTTATCCCAGCACTGCCTGTAAGTTTCCATCTTTTCCTACATTGAGTCAGGGAAGAGTGAATAGCTTCCCTTCCAATATCTATTTATCCGTCTGTCTGTCTGTCCATCCATCCATCCATCCATCCATCATTTCTCTCTCAATCTCTCTCTATTATCATCTATCTATCCATCTATCATCGCTCTCTCAATCTTGCTATTCATCTATCCATCCATCTACAATCTCTCTCTCTATCATCCATCCATCCATCCATCTACCATCACTCTCTCAATCTTGCTATATCTATTTATCTATCCATCCATCCATCTACAATCTCTCTCTCTATCATCCATCCATCCATCCTCTCTCTCAATCTCTCTCTATCATCCATCCATCCATCCTCTCTCTCAATCTCTCTATCATCCATCCATCCATTTATCTTCTCTCTCAATCTCTCTCTATCATCCATCCATCCATCCTCTCTCTCAATCTCTCTCTCTGTCATCCATCCATCTATTCTCTCTCTCTCTCAATCTCTCTCTCTATCATCCATCCATCCTCTCTCTCAATCTCTCTCTCTATCATCCATCCATCTATCCTCTCTTTCTCAATCCCTCTATCATCCATCCATCCTCTCTCTCAATCTCTCTATCATCCATCCATCCATCCATCTATCATCACTCTCTTAATCTTGCTATATCTATTTATCTATCCATCCATCCATCTACAATCTCTCTCTCAATCTCTCTCTCCATCATCCATCCATTTATCCTCTTTCTCACTCTCTCTCTATCATCCATCCATCCTCTCTCTCAATCTCTCTATCATCCATCCCATCCATCCATCCATCCATCCATCCATCCATCATCACTCTCTCAATCTTGCTATATCTATTTATCTATCTATCCATCCATCCATTTATCCTCTCTCTCAATCTCTCTCTCTCCATCATCCATCCATCATCTCTCTCTCAATCTAGCTATATCTATCTATCTATCCCTCCATCCCTCCACCCATCTACCATCTCTCTCTATCATCCATCCATCCATCCATCCATCCATCCATAATCTCTCTCTCTCAATCTAGCTATGTGATCTATCTATCTATCTATCTATCTATCTATCTATCTATCTATCTATCTATCTATCTATCTATCTATCCATCATCTATCTATCTATCCATCATCTATCTATCTATCTATCTATCTATCTATCTATCTATCTATCTATCATCTATCAACTATCATCTATCTAAATATATAGTTGGTCCTCGTGATCCCATTTGTTAAGTGAATCTGACACGGTTATTAAGTGAATCCAGCTTCCCGGTAAACTTTGCTTTTCACACAAAATTTTAGGAGAATCAAAGAGAATGTTGACCGTTTTCAAGGATAGGACTGTGGGCCACTTACTATAGGGAGTCCTTGACTTAAAACAGTTTGTTTAGTGACCGTTCAAAGCACTGAAAAAAGTCACGATCGTATTTCACGCTTACGACAACAAATATTGACAAAAACAAACATAAAACATAAAATAAAATCATCTTTCCATTGTACAGTATGTTGGCTGGTACATATCTCTTATGCACAATATCAACAGTCTTTCCCTTCTAAATTTAGATTAAAATTCATATTGTATAGATCAACCATGCATACTATATTATTATTATTACTAACTCCTTATTAGACAATAATTATGAATTCACGTCATCTTTTTCGAGCAAATCTCAACTTTTACAAAAGCTAGTTCATAATATCCTTCACGTCATTATAATCAGTTATAATATATCATTACATTGTTTTATCTTTACTATTATGTTATATTTATATTATAATATATCTTATTTCTCTATTTTCTTATCTAGCCATTGATAAAATAAATCCCATATTTTATAATATTCTTTATCTTCTTGCTCTCTAATTTCTAATTACTCACTTAACAACGGTGGCAAGAAAGGTCGTAAAATGGAGCAAAACTCCACTTAACCAATGTTTCGCTTAGCGACAGAAATGATGAGCTCAAATGTGGCGGTAAATTGAAGACTACCTGTATTTCTAATCTGGAGTAGATTTGCAAGCTAGTTGTGGACTACAATTCCCATCACCTCTCTTTGGCAACTCATTAGCTATGCAAGGGGGGGTGGGAACAATGAATTGATCTTCCCTCTATTTGCATTCTATTTGCATCTATTTGCATATCTATTTGCAACCTGGCAGCTGGCAGGTTGAATTTCCACAGGTCAAGCGTTCCAGGATTCTTCCCCGAAACTCAGAAGCTATACCAGAGGAACTTCTGTCTGGAACAACCATAGATTCCTGCATTGAGCCTAGGACGGATCAAGTGAAGTACTTCTCCATCTTAGCATGTTCAAGATGTATGGACTTCAATTCCCAGAATTCCCCAGCCAGCTAGGGGAATTCTGGGAGTTGAAGTCCATACACCTTAATATTGCTAAAATGGGGAACTGTTCTAAATTGCCTTTAGAATGTCTCTAAATCTATGGATTCGGGATGAAACGATTTTAGGGCTTGACAGAGCTGTAGAAAAATGCCAATTCCTTTGTTTTGGGGCAATTGAACCACATTTTTTTTTAAAAAAAATCTTACTTTTTTCTAATAGCTGTTTTTTTTCCTAATTTTCCTTTTCTGCATCTCGCAGGCAGCCTTCATTTACCAGATCCAAATGCGGTATTTGCAAAATCAGGTAAGGCATTGCTTTCCGACGTTCCTTAGCAATTTTGCGCCTCTTTGCAAGGGGGCAAGAATTAAGGGATGGTTCATAGAATACAGAATAACAGAGTTGGAAGGAACCCCGGAGGTCCTCTAGTCCAACCCCCTGCTCAGGCAGCAAACCATATCCCATTTTAGACAAATGGTTGTCCAATCTCTTCTTAAAAACCTCCAGTGTTGGGCTGGAAAGGCTGGATCCAAACGAAGCACCTTGGAGTTATTGGAGTTATTAGAAACTTCAGTAACTAATTAGAGAGAGAGAGAGAGAGAGAGAGAGGCAGGCAGGCAGGCAGGCAGGCAGGCAGGCAGGCAGGCAGGCAGAAAGATAGATAGATAGATAGATAGATAGATAGATAGATAGATAGATAGATAGATAGATAGATAGATAGATAGATAGATAGATAGATAGAGATAGATAGAGATAGATAGATATAGATAGATAGATAGATAGATAGATAGATAGATAGATAGATAGATAGATAGATAGATATAGATAAATAGATAGGTAGATAGATGATAGACAGATAGATAGATAGATAGAAGATACGATAGAGAAAGAGAGATGACAGATAGATAATAGATAGATATAGATAGATGGATAGATAGATAGATAGATAGATAGATAGATAATACGATAGATAGCTAGATAGATATAGATAAATAGATAGGTAGATAGTATAGATAGCTAGATAGATGATAGATAGATAGATAGATAGATAGATAGATAGATAGATAGATAGATAGATAGATGATATAGATAGATAGATAGATAGATAGATAGATAGATAGATAGATAGATAGATAGAGATAGAGAGAGAGATAAAGAGAGAGAGAGAGAGAGAGAGAGAGTAGAAACAGGTGGTCCATATTTCTATGGATCTGCCAGCAAGGACTCCAGCAGACTTAGATTTTCAGGTGACTCTACTCCTTCTTCACCAGCAGGATAGGATCTCATTAGGATCCAATGTAGGATCCAAAATCACCTATTATACACAGATAGTCCTTGACTTACAACCATTCATTTAATGACTGTTCGAAGTTACAACAGCACTGAAAAAAAGTGATTTATGACCAGTGGTGGGATTCAAATTTTTTTTACTACTAGTTGTGTAAGCATGGCTTACAGAATAGGATTTTGGTGGATTGGGTGAGACCTTAATTAGGGCTTATATTGGGCACACGTGTAAAAAAAATCAAGCTAGGGCTTACTTTTGGGGTAGGTCATATTTTTGGGGAAACGGTATTTTTTTAAAAAAAGAAATAAAATAATATATTTCCTTGCAGAAAATCATCTGGCCAGAGGTTTTTTGTGGCATCGCTGCAAATATTATCAACGTCCTGGGGAATTATATTTTCCTTTACCAATTCAACATGGGCGTTAGGTAAGTACAGGAGGCTGTTGGGGACAAAAATATCCATTTTCACTGCATGACAATTTGTTCTTCCCATCCTTGGATCTGAGGTTGTGTTTACCAAGTTGTTGTTGTTGTTGTTGTTATTATTATTATTATTATTATTATTATTAACATCATCCTAATCATTACCATTATTATTATGGAAAAACTGGACATCAGTTAGGGGTTTGAGCAAAAAGATGGTTAATAAATCCATAGATTAAGTGAAAGGGAATTCATCAAACTACAAAATTTGAAAGAAAAAAATCAACTACAGGTAGTCCTCGATTTACACCATTTCATTTAGTGACCGTTCAAAGTTACAACAGCACTAAAAAATGTGGCTTAGCCCCGTTTTTCACACTTATGACCGTTGCAGCATCCCCACGGTCCTACCCTATGATCAAAGTTTGGACGCTTGGCAACTGACTCACATTTATGACGGTTGCAATGTCCTGGGGTTCCATGAGCCCCTTTTGACAAAGCAAGGTCAACGGGGAAGACAGATTCACTTAATAACCGTATTACTAACTTAACAACTGCCATGATTCGCTTAACAACCGGGGTGAGAAAGGTCGTAAATTAGGACAAAAAACTGTCTCACTCACTTAGCAACAGAAATTTTGGGCTGAATTGTGGTCCTAAGTTTGTATATTGTAAAACATAATTTAAATATTGCAAGAAATAACAATTTAAAGGAGTAACGGATCCTCTATAGATAGTCCTTGACTTCAATTGGAACTGGATGCGGTCATTAAGTTTACAATCTTGCAACTTTTTCTGCCACAGTTGTTATGTGGAGCATGTGGTCCTTAAGTGAATTGGATGGTCATTAAGCAATTCCCTGGTTCTCCCATGTCCTCTGCTTGTCGGAAGGGCCCCTGGGAAAGTCACAAAATGGTCATCCCAGGTCCCTGGGATGCGACAGCTGTCATAAACCCAGTGTTGGGATTCCGGCAGTCGCCCCCATTTAAACCATGAGTCTCGAGCCAAACTTCCAAAATTTCAAAAGGATTTATTGGGAGTTAAACTGTCCGGCACTGCTTGGGTGCAGCCGACTCTGAGACACATTATTCATTGTCACCCTTGACCCTGGTTTTCCCCCACCCCTCTGGGTGTATCCTAATTCATATTCTCCAATGGGACACCTCCATAGCCCAGAGTTACCAGTCATGCTCTCCAGTTAGAATCTTGCCTGGCAGAAACTTCAGTCACCTAGTTACTATCTTTGAAATACTATTTATGGAATGCACTTTCGATTTCCAAACTGCCGCACTGCTCTTTCAAACCCCTTTCCTCCCCCCACTTTCCGTTGGCAACCCTAAAAAGACCATAGAAATATTTTATGAGTTGACAGGCAGGCCTGTTGCCAAGATTTGGACCACGGAGACCCTGTGACCGTCGTAAGTGTGAGGATGGATCCTAAGTCCCCTTTTTTCAGGGCTGTTGTAGTTTCAGATGGACCAAATGAAGGGTCGTAAGTCGAGGAATTGCCTGCATTGGAATTCCTCTCCATCAAACGCACTGCAAAGAAAATAAGAAGCAACTCGGTGTGAATATTTACAAAACGGACCCCCCCCCCTCAAAAAAACGCAAAACAATTTTTTAAAAAATCACCCTAATTTCTATTTTGCAAATCCCTTTTTCTTTCCTCAAAGGGGGTCTGCGTGGGCCAACACCATCGCTCAGTATGCGCAAGCCATCACCCTCTTTCTGTACATCAAGTGGAAGAAACTTCACGTCGAAACTTGGGGAGGTGAGAAAACTCCCACCTCTTTTATAACCATGAGGAAGACTGGGGTTGTCCTTCCTCCCTTGCACCCCTGCCAAGCTCCTGTCGCCGACTTCTCAATTAGAGGATGGGTTAGAGAGCCAGTTTGGTCTAGTGGTTAAGGCATCAGGTTAGAAAGCGGGAGAGGGTGAGTTCTAGTACTGCCTAAGCCAGGGGTGTCCAACCTTGGCAACTTTAAGACTTGTGGACTTCAACTCCCAGAATTCCTTCAGCCAACTTTGCTGGCTGAGGAATTCTGGGAGTTGAAGTCCACAAGTCTTAAAGTTGCCAAGGTTGGACACCCCTGGCCTAAGCCGTGAAAGCTATCTGACTTTGGGCCTATCACCAGGAGACGGAGAGTTCTAGTCCCGCCTTAGGCACGAAAGCCAATTAGGTAACTTAGGCCTATCACCAGGAGACGGGGAGTTCTAGTCCCGCCTTAGGCATGAAAGCCAATTAGGTAACTTAGGCCTATCACCAGGAGACGGGGAGTTCTAGTCCCGCCTTAGGCATGAAAGCATAGGTAAAGCCTATCACCAGGAGACGGGAGTTCTAGTCCCATTAGGCATGAAAGCCATAGGTAACTTAGGCCTATCACCAGGAGAGACGTTAGGCATGAAAGCCAATTAGGTAACTTAGGCCAATCACCAGGAGATGGGAGTTCTAGTCCCGCCTTAGGCATGAAAGCCAATTAGGTAACTTAGGCCAATCACCAGGAGACGGGAGTTCTAGTCCTACCTTAGGCATGAAAGCCAATTAGGTAACAGGCCTATCACCAGGAGACGGGAGTTCTAGTCCCACCTTAGGCATGAAAGCCAATTAGGTAACTTAGGCCAATCACCAGGAGACGGGAGTTCTAGTCCCACCTTAGGCATGAAAGCCAATTAGGTAACTTAGGCCAATCACCAGGAGCGGGAGTTCTAGTCCCACCTTAGGCATGAAAGCCAATTGGTAACAGGCCTATCACCAGGAGACGGAGTTCTAGTCCCACCTTAGGCATGAAAGCCAATTAGGTAACTTAGGCCTATCACCAGGAGGCGGGGAGTTCTAGTCCCACCTTAGGCATGAAAGCCAATTAGGTAACTTAGGCCTATCACCAGGAGACGGGGAGTTCTAGTCCCACCTTAGGCATGAAAGCCAATTAGGTAACTTAGGCCTATCACCAGGAGACGGGGAGTTCTAGTCCTACGTTAGGCATGAAAGCCAATTAGGTAACTTAGGCCAATCACCAGGAGATGGGAGTTCTAGTCCCGCCTTAGGCATGAAAGCCAATTAGGTAACTTAGGCCAATCACCAGGAGACGGGGAGTTCTAGTCCGCCTTAGGCATGAAAGCCAATTAGGTAACTTAGGCCTATCACCAGGAGACGGGGAGTTCTAGTCCCGCCTTAGGCATGAAAGCCAATTAGGTAACTTAGGCCTATCACCAGGAGACAGGGAGTTCTAGTCCCACCTTAGGCATGAAAAGCAATTAAGTAAATTAAGGCCAACTAAAGAAGATGGTGAGTTCTAGTCCTTAGCCATTAAAGCCAGCTTTGGGCTTCTCACTAAGAGACAATGAGTTCTAGTTCCCCCTTAGGCATGAAAGCCGGCTGGGTGACTTTGGGCCAATCACCAGGAGACTGTGAGTTCTAGTCCCGCTTTAGGCATGAAAGCTGGCTGGGTGCCTTTGGGCCAATTACCAGGAAACTGTGAGTTCTAGTCCTGGCTGAGGTATGAAAGTCAATTGGTTGCATTTGGGCCAATCACCAGGAGACGGTGAGTTCTAGTTCCCCCTTAGTCATGAAAACCTGGTGGGCAACTTTGGTCTAGTCGCCAGGAGGCAGTGAGTTCTAATTCCACTTCAGGCATGAAAGCCAGCTGGGTGACTTTAGGCCAATCACCAGGAGATGGGGAGTTCTAGTTCTGCCTTGAAAAAAACCAGCATTTTGATCCTATCCTATGTAGACACTGTAGAAACTCCTGTTCCGGACTCAGAAATCAGCATCCTCTTGTTGTGTGACTTTTGCTTTCAAACCACGAATCCTGGCTTGTTCGGGTGATTTTTTTCCTTTTTTCACTCCCTAGGTTGGTCCACGGACTGCCTGCAGGAGTGGGGTCTCTTCATGTCGCTGGCGATTCCCAGTATGCTGATGATTTGCATCGAATGGTGGACCTTTGAAATTGGAAGCTTTCTGATAGGTCAGGAGTGGGCAGGGGGAGGAGCTAATGGCTGGGGTGGGAGGGCCCCAAAAGTAGACCTGCCCTTTCTCCTAGAGGCGTTCCTCAACTTATGACCGCAACTTTTGGAGCCCCAAAGTTTACGTTGTTAAGTGAGAAATTTGTGAAGGGGACTTTCCACACACACCCCATTTTACGAGCTTTCTCGCCACATTCGTTAAATGCATCACTGCAGTTCTTAAATGAGTCCCATGGTCGTTAAGTGAACCTGGCTTCCCTGTTGCATGTCAGTTCGGACACAAAACATAACCCCGGGACCCTGCAGCTGTCATAAATATGAGTCACTTTGCCGAGGGTCTGGATTTGGATCATGTGATGACGGCGATGCCGCAAGGGTCACAAGTGTGAAAAACAATCATCAGTCCCTTTTTTTTCAGTGTTGTCGTAACTTCGGTCTCTAAATGAACTGTTGTAAGTCGAGGATTCCTGTATTTACAAGGGTTGCAGCATCCCAGGGTCATGCCATTTCCACTTGCGCCCTTCCCAATAAGCCATGAGAGAAGCCAGACTCACTTAATGACCACACAGTCGTAAAACCGAAGTGTGACTCATTTAGCAACCGTCCTGCTTAGCAGCAGTAATTCTGGCTCCAAAGGTGGTTGTACATTGAGGGTTACCATAATCCTTGCAGGAGCCCTCAGGAAGAGATCTAAAAGTTAAGATGGCAGCTCAGCCGCCATCTTGACTTTTTAGATCTCTTCCCTCAGGACATCCCTGGATATTTACTTTTTCCCTTTTCTTGTGGTTTTTTTTTTAAATTTCAGGCCTTCTCAGTGTGCTGGATCTGTCTGCACAATCTGTCATCTATGAAATCGCCACCGTAGCTTATATGGTAAGCATTTCCCGTCCTCCAGATCGCCACAAAATAGGACCAAGGTCTGCCATTTTGACTTTTTTGACCTTCCTTGGCAGACACCTCCAATTAGCAAACCAAAAGGTGGATTTCCCTGCATTTTGTGTGCATCCCATGCTTCGCATTGTCTATAATACATAGATTAAACAGATAATCAGAGTTGGAAGGGACCTTGTAGGTCATCTAGTCCAACCCCCAACCCCCGCCCAAGCAGGAGATCCTACACCATATCTGACAGATGGGAGTCCCATCTCTTCTTGAAAGTCTCAAGAGATAAACCAGTTACAATTGATCTTTGACTTATGACCGTTCATTTAGAGGCCCTGTGTAATTTGCAAGGGTGTGGGAAAAAGGGACTTGTGCTGTCCAGACAGTATGTAGTTAATTGGGAATTGGGAGCTGTCCCTTTAAGGGAATGCCTCATGGGAAATGTAGTTAATGCATCATGGGAAATGTAGTTCATGTCATGTGGTCACAACTGAAATCCTAATTGGTCACTGAATTGACCCTTGGTTGGGTTGGGGGAGTTTCCATTATTCTTGCTTGGCCCCCAACAACATCGGGCTGCTTTGTTCTATCGTTATGGCAAAGATTTGGACATTAGATGAATCTCGACATAATTGTGAGTTATACCTTGAGGATGCCTTGTGAGCCAATACAGAAACTTAGTATGGAAGCCTTTGTAGAGTTTGCCTGACTGTCTTTATATTCAGCCAGCAATTTAAAGACACAACAGTGAAAATGCAGAACTTATGACCAATCTTCACACTTACGACCATTGCAGCATTCCCCACGGTCACAAGATCAAAAGTCAGATTCTTGGAAACTGATTCATACTTACAACGGCTGCAGTGTCCTGTGGGTCCCAGACAGCTTCCAACAGGGGGAAAAAGGGATTCACTTAAGGACCATGTGATTCACTTAAGGACCACCCAAATAGGTCATAAAATTAGGTGCAACTCACTTAAGGTCCATATCACTTAGGTTCCCATTGCAATTGTGGTCACAACTCAAGGACTACCTGTAGCCCCCTTTTAACAACTGCCTCATTTACTGACTATTCATATCTACAACCATGAGGAAAAAATATAACTTTGCAAGCCATCTTCACTTTTACGTTGTTCACTGGTCTATAAACCAAAAAAAAAGTGGAAGTCGAATCATAAATGCAGTTTCACTTAGCAATGTTTTGCTGAATGGCCAATTATGGTCACTAAACGATCTATACCATCCATATAGATAGTCCTCGCTTTATGACAACAATGGAGCCCAAAATATACATTGCGAAGTAACACAGTTGTTCAGTGAGTTTCACCCCTTTTTACGACATTTGCCACAACTGTTAAGCGAATCACTGTAGATGTTGTTAATAAAACGGTCGTTAAGTGAATCCGACATTTCCCTGATGGACTTTGCTTGTCAGAAGGTCGCAAAAGGGAATCATGTGATCCTGCAAGCGTCATAAATACGAGTCAGTTGCCAAGCCATCTGAGTTTTGATCACATGACCACGGGGGATGCTGCAATGGTCATAAGTGTGAAAAAACAGTTGTCAGTCACTTTTTTCAGTGCTGTTTGAGGTCAAACGGTCACTAAACAAATGGTCGCAAATCAAGGACCACCTGTAGGTTGTTTTTTTTTAATTTTAGAAAATTTATATTGCCGCCTACTTTCACAAGGCGACTCAAGATGGCTTACACAAATATAAAAACATCATATAAAAATAATAATTAAAATAATTATAAAAAAATAACAAACTAATAAAACAATTAATCCAATCACCCTCTAAAATAGATGCAAATGACCATAAATCCTTCCATTTCCTCACCACAATTCAGAGCTGAAGAAGCTCCTTGGATGAGAAGCGAAACATCTTCAAAAGAAAAACCAAGAAAGTCCAGTTGCCTCCTTACAGATTAACAGAGTTGGAAGGGACTTTGTAGGTCATCTAGTCCAACCCGCTGCCCAAGCAGGAGACCCTACACCATTTCTGACAGAGGGCAGTCCAGTCTCTTCTTGAAAGCTTCCAAGGATGAAGCTCCCACAACTTCCAAAGGCAACTTCTGTTCCATTAGTTGCTTGTTCTCCCTGTCAGAAAATTCCTCCTTATTTCCAGGTTGAATCTCTCTCCTTGTTCAGTTTCCATCCATTGTTCCTTCTCTGGCCTTCAGGGGCTTTGGAGAATAGCTTGACCCCTTCCTCCTCTCTGTGGCAGCCCTTCAAATATTGGAAGATGCTATCCTGTTTCCCCTGGTCCTTCTCTTCCCTAGACTAGCCAGGCCCAGTTCCTGCAAAGGTTCATTGTATGTTTTAGTCCTGAAAAGCACCTTTGAGACACAAGGCATTTAATGTACTCCATCCCACTCTGGCTATATTAGAAAATCAATCAATAAATCCAGGCTGATGGAAGACTTTAGCAAGGCAGGAACTGAATGGGCATCTCACCAGGTCTGTCTCTTTGTCCATTTCAGATTCCCTTTGGGATCGGGGCCTCCACCAGTGTCCGAGTCGGCAACGCCTTAGGAGCCAGGAAAGTGGAAGATGCCCGGAAGTCTTCCCTGGTCGCCATGATTTGCACAGGTATCATTCCGGGGCCGGTAGAAAGAAAAGAATTGATGGGAAGCATAAACCAGCATTTCAGAATCAGAATAGAGCTGGAAGGCACCTTGGAGGTCTTCTAGTCCAACCCCCGGTTCAAGGAAGAGACCTTACATATCATCTCTATCTATCTATCTATCTATCTATCTATCTATCTATCTATCTATCTATCTATCTATCTATCTATCTATCATTTATCTTATCTAATCTATCCATCTGTCTGTCTGTCTATCTATCTATCTATCTATCACTCTATCTATTTATCTAACTATCTATCTACATCTCTCTCTCTTTATCTAGCTATCTATTCATCCATCCATCTATCTATCTATCTATCACTCTATCTATTTATCTATCTATCTACATCTCTCTCTTTCTATCTATCTATCTATTCATCCATCTATCTATCACTCTATCTATCACTCTATCTATCTATCTATCTATCTATCATCTATCTATCTATCTATCTATCTATCTATCTATCTATCTATCACTCTATTTATCTATCATCTATCTATCTATCTATCACTATCACTCTATCTATCTATCACTCTATCTATCACTCTATCTATCTATCTACATCTCTCTTTATCTATCTATCTATCTATCTATCTATCCATCCATCCATCCATCTATCTATCACTCTATCTATCACTTTATCACTCTATCTATCTATCACTCTGCCTATCACTCTATCACTCTATCTATCTATCTATCTTTCTATCTATCTATCTATCTATCACTCTACCTATCTATCTATTCATCCATCCATCCATCCATCCATCCATCCATCCATCCATCCATCTATTCTACTATCTACCCCTATCTCTTTCTTTCTTTCTTTC
Organism: Pseudonaja textilis; assembly: GCF_049901715.1. Classification (NCBI taxonomy): domain Eukaryota; kingdom Metazoa; phylum Chordata; class Lepidosauria; order Squamata; family Elapidae; genus Pseudonaja; species Pseudonaja textilis. The sequence continues at coordinate 4,305,080 of NC_141990.1, read as the reverse complement.
TTTCTTTCTTTCTTTCTTTCTTTCTTTCTTTCTTTCTTTCTTTCTTTCTTTCTTTCTTTCTTTCTTTCTTGTCTGTCTGTCTGTCTGTCTGTCTACTGCATCAATCTATCTCTATCTATCTATCTGTATCTGTCTATTATCTATCTATCTATGGCCTATACCATTTCACGATATAGTTGGCTCAGGAATTCTTGGAGTTGAACTTCACAGGTCGTAAAGGGCCCACAGTGGGCCATCCTGGTATAATATTTGATTTTTGTTGCAATATTCCTTAGTTTCTCTCTTTCTAATGCTCTGGATCGCATGATCCGCGGCATATAAATTTGAATAAATAAATAAAATATATCTGGGCTTGCTTCAATCCTTTTCTCCATCTTTTCTTTTCTCCAGTGGGATTCTTCCTTCTGATGTGTGTCGTGCTGACAGCCTCAAAAGATGTCCTGGCGTACATTTTCACAAGTGAAAAGTAAGTGTGACAATTCTGGAGTGAACCCCTCGGAATCCTGAGAGTATCTTGTATATATAAGTGGTTGTTAGGGATACACCCTAGCAGGATCTGCAGGGCAGTCAGTCAGGCAGGCAAAATATGTGAGATAAACGTTTTTGTAGCTTACACTCAGTAAAAACAGATACACAGTGCTAGTTAAATAGTTTATTCCAGTAAGAGTTATAGCATAGTCAAAACAGTCCATATATCATTCACTTAGTTCAGTCCGTCCATGGATTATTCAGTTGCAAATTCCAGTGTCGAAAAAGAGAGGTCAGTACAGTTACAAATATCAGTCCGGTGATATATCTCCTCGCAGTAGAGAGATATGAAGAACTCAAAACTCCTCTCTTCCTTCAGCAACTCTTCAGTAGGGGAAAAACGCAGCTAACAAACCATCAATGTAATCCAATCCAGTAATTGTCAGTAATTGCCAGCGAATCGTCAGCGTCTCTTGCTCCCTCTTTGGTGGTTTCACACCACACCCAAAATTACATGCTTTGCAGTTTTAAAGTGACACACACTTAAACTTACAATCATAGTTAATATATATTATTTTACCCAAACTATGTTAGGTGACCTATGTTATACCTAACAGGTGGTCCTCAATATTTTTGGACCATCCTGTCATGGCCTGCCAGCAAAGCTGGCGGCAGACTCGGAGAGCGAGGAGGTTGGGGAGGAACAAGGGCCCGTCCTGGAGTCGCGGGAAGTCTCTGACGAGGGCTCTGCGTCAGAGGCAGAGATGGATCCAGGGCTTTCCGACAGTTATCAGCTGCCTTTGGATTCGGAGACCAGTGGGGAAGAAGAACAGCTGGAGCCTGTTCCCAGTGTGCATATGCGCAGAGCCGCCAGGAGAAGAGAACAGTTAAGGAACAAGGGCTGACTCGGGAGTAAAGACACAGGTGGACATTGAATGGCCCCTCCCGTAGAGAATAAAGAGGAGCGAAAGGGGAGTGGTGTTTGCAGGAGACAATTAGTTCAACTCATTAGTGTGAAGATCTGTTCCTGACTTCTTGCCAAGTAATTGCTGCTACAGCACGGCGTTTGGAAGATATTGGCCTGGCAACTCTCCAAGCCCGATACAAGGTCTGTAGTTGTGGAATCTCATGAAAGACTGTTGGCTGGGACTTTGCTGGAAAAGAATTCACTTTAACCTAAATAAAAGGGGGTTTATGAGGAGTCAGCTTCGTGATCTTGGGAAGCCTGTGTCAGATCATGTCTGAACTTAACAGTGGCAATGAAAAAGCTGATTTACAGCATATTACAGCTGTAAATTCAGAAAGGTTACCAAGGACGCCCCCTCGGGTCATGTGGCTGATGTTGTAACTTCAAACGGTTGCTGTGTAACCTGTCGTAAATCGAGGCCTAGCTGTTCCAATATTCCAATAGTCCTTGATTTACGACCACAGTGGAGCCCAAAATTTCTGTTGCTAAGCGAGACGGTTAAGGGAGTTTCCCCGCCCATTTTTACCACCTTTTTCGCCCTGGTTGTTAAATGGATCTGACGTCCTCCTGCTTGTCAGAAGGTCACGAAAAGGGGATCACGTGACCCAGGGGCCTCTGTCAACCGTCATAAATACGAACCAGTTACCAAGGGTCTGAATTCTGATCGTGTGACCACGGGGATGCTGCAACCGTCGTAGGTGTGAAACACGGTCCTAAGTCGGGTTTTTTCCAGTGCTTTTGTAACATCAAACGGTCACTAAATGAACTGTTGTAAGTCAAGGACTACCCGTAATAATAAACCTGCGTGTATGTATGTGTTTTTCCCCCCACACTGTTTTAAGACTTAGTTTTTGGATTCATATAGTGTTCTGACTAAGGCTTGTGGAGACACTAACAAACACACATTAATCCCAAAATCCTTTTTTCTTTTTTTCAACGGTGGTGAATTATAGTCATGTAGTAAAGAGTCTCAAACCGTTTGTAAATAGTCCCATGGAAGTCTCCCAAAGTCCTTCAGGATAAGTCTGATAAGCACGCACCTTTATCATCCTTTAAATGCTGCCAATGACTAAATTTCCAATTAGTTATACAAGGCCAACCAGAGCACGGAACTTCAGTTTCAAACCAACCAATACGAACAAAGTTGCTTCCTGCAAAGGCTCCTGTCCCTTTGCTCCTCCTTTATCCCTTATGGGAGGGGCCAATCACCTCCAAGCCTTTCTTCCGAATCGCCCCTTTTGTCTTAACTGCTCTTGCCTTCTGGCATTTCTGCGCATGCGCGCACCGGGAACAGGCTTCCCCTGTTCCTCTGCCTCACTGATGTCAGATTCTGGAGGCTCCGGAGTCAGCACATAACTCCCAGATGGCACTGGCCCCATCTCTATATCAGATGCAGATCCCTGATCCGAGCCCTCCCCAGACTCCAGCACTGGGCCACGTTCCTCCTCACTGTACGACTGCTGCCAGCTCCACAGGCTGCTGATGGACCACAACATATAAGAAGGATGAGAGGATTAATAGTAATAGTAATGCAGACTTTGTAAATAGTTGGACAGTGTTGAGGGAATTATTTGTTTAGCAGAGTGATGGCAAAAACTGTCCTTGTGTCTAGTTGTTCTGGTGTGCAGGGCTCTGTAGCGTCGTTTTGAGGGAAGGAGTTGAAACAGTTTATGTCCGGGATGTGAGGGGTCTGTAGATATTTTCACAGCCCTCTTTCTGACTCGTGCAGGATACAGGTCCTCCATGGAAGGCAGGTTGGCAGCCATTGTTTTCTCTGCAGTTCTAATTACTCTCTGGAGTCTGCGTCTGTCCTGTTGGGTTGCAGAACCAAACCAGACAGCTATAGAGGTGCAGATGACAGACTCAATCATTCCTCTGTAGACCTGGATCACATTCTCCTGATACTTCTCACAAAGAGAAGTTGTGGCTTAGAGTAGGGCAGCTAAATTCAGGGGGGTCCAATCTTGACAACTTGAAGACCTGTGGGTTTTAATTCCCAGAATTCTGAGAGTTGAAGTCCACAGGTCTTAAAGTTGCCAAGACTGGACCACCCCAACTAAGAGGAGGTTGGTGCTAATGATGGTTTTAATCTATTTAATCTGTCAAAAAAATAATAATCATGTAGGGTCTGCTTGGGCGGTGGGGTTGGACTAGATGACCTACAAGGTCCCTTCCAACTCTGTTAATCTGAATCTATCTGTATCTATTTGTCCAAAACAGGGAAGTGGTTGACCTCGTGGCTTATGTGATGCCTGTCTACATTGCCTTCCACCTGTTTGAAGGTCTTTGCGTAAGTCTTTTTTTTTTCCTCTTACTGGAGAGGGTTAAATTTAAGCTGGACTTCAGCTCAAATGTTTAGGCAATCCTAAGCAACTATAGTCCATTTGGTAAACCACCAATAACCAAAGTACGCCTTAATGGGGTATATGAAGGGAGTCTGGTGTAGGGAGGAATGGGTGGACTTCAACTCCCAGAATTCCTCACTCAGCACAGTGGGAACTCTGGGAGTTGAAGTCCACGCACCTTCAATTTTCACACCAGTGGTGGGATTCAAAAAAATTTTATTACAGGTTCTGTGGGCATGGCTTAGTTGGTGGGCACGGCTTGGTGGTCATGTGACTGGGTGGACGTGGCTTGGTGGTCATGTTATTGGCTGGGTGTGGCCAACTCAATATCACTCACATCGAGGCACGCATCTCCTCGCCTGGCCTCTCATGACTGTGGGGAATGCTGCAACAGTCATAAGTGTGAAAATGGTCATAAGTCACTTTTTTCAGTGCCATTGTAACTTTGAATGGCCACTCCACACTAGCAAAGTACTAGCAAAGGAGGGGGAAAAAACTCCAGAGAAGTTCCAGAGACAGGAAGTCTAGTCCTGCCAAGAATGTAATAAGGGTTAACGGAGAGGCAGTTTCTTTAAGCAACACCAGAATGTTTCCTTCCTGCCTTCCTTACAGGATTAGCCCTGTAATTTCTTCTAACAACCGGTTCTCCGAACTGCGTAGAATGTTAACAACCGGTTCTAGTGAATAGGTGCGAACTGGTAGAATCCGACCCCTGCTTGGTGGGCGTGGCAGGAGAAGGATATTGCAAAATCCCCCTTCCCTCCCGACCCCACTAACCTGCTTTCCAGCTCTGTTCTCCTGTGCAGGGCAACCAAAGGAGACCCAGCCAATCAGCTGGGACTTGGGAGGCAGAGAATAGATGGGATTGGCGGGGCCAGTCAGAGTCGGGATTTGCTGGTTCTCCAAACTCCTCAAAGTTTTTGCTATCTAAATGAATAGATTGACAATGGCAATTAGAGAACAGGAAGAAAAAGATTATTATAAGATTTGGAATTTATTTTATGAATAGCTGGATAGAAGAGTAAGAAACTGAAATGTGATAATAGCAATAACATAATTGATTGATTAGGATTGAATAAGAGAATGAACATAACTTAAGTAAGGAAATATACTTTAGAAAGATTATAATTACAATGTTAATGATAATATAACAATTGACCAATGTGATGTAAAATATAAATTAGAATGGTTATAAATATAAGCAAGCAAGAAATGTACGATATTATTACGTGCACAAGATATATGTACCCAACCAACACACTGGAGAACTGAAAGGTGGTTTGATTTGTTTATTTTTGTTTGTAAAAATTTAAAAAACTTTTTTTTTTAAAAAAAAGTTTTCGCTACCGCTTCTCAAGAACTGGTCAGAACCAGCTGAATACCACCTCTGGTTTATTTATTTATTTTTATTATTTTATTTATTTATTTATATTTTATTTTATTTATTTATTTTATTTAATTTTTATTTTATTTTATTTCATTTTACATTTATTTGATTTTATTATTTGATTTGATTTTATTATTATTTTATTTTTATTTATTTATTTAATTAGTTAGTTAGTTAGTCGAGCATGTATTAGATAACAGATAAAGTATATATAAACATGATTATTAATACATAAAATGGATACGAATAAAAGGGAATATTAGGACAGGGACGGTAGGCAGGTTGGTGCGCTTATGCATGCCCCCTACAGACCTCTTAGGAAAGGGGTGAGGTCAATAGTAGACAGTCTAAGGTTTAAGTTTTGGGGGTTTGGGAAAGAAACCACAGAGTCAGGTAGAATATTCCAAAACATTGACCCCATCCTTCGTTTCATCTCTTGCAGGCTACAACCAGTGGGGTGTTGCGTGGCACCGGAAGGCAGAAACTAGGCGCCATTTTCAACACGCTGGGCTACTACACTGTAGGCCTTCCCTTGGGGGTTGTGCTCCTTTTCGTAGCCAAAATTGGCATTATAGGTAACTGGCATTGAGCAGAGAGAATGGCGGCAGGGTGGGGGGGGCTCTTGTACAAGTAGTCCTTAAGTTACGACCATAATTGAGCCCCTCCCACCCCAATTTTCAGGGTTGTGAGTTATGACGCTCCTAAAACAGGTCAATTTGACTTGACGTGGTTATTGAGCAAACCCCGCTGTTTGCTAAGGGGAGTTTTGGTCAGAAACTGGAAATTAATGCTGGTTTTGAGCAAAAACGTCACCAGTCACGGTCAGGCGATCATGGGCTTCTTCAAATGTGGGCCAGTTGCCCAAAATCTGGACACGTGATCCTGTGGGGGAGACATGACAACTTCGAAACCAGGATGCAACTCATCCCAAAGGTCCTTTTTTTTCTTTGAACACATTTCCCTTCTCATCCAAGAAGCTTCTTCAGCTCTGACAGAATGGTGGGGAAATGGAAGGATTTATATTCCTTGCAGACAGCTGGTCATTTGCATCCTTTTTAAAGGGTCCTTGAGGCCACTTGGAGGTTTGTTCTCTGTCCTCAGGGTCACCTGAGTGGTGCAAGACTGTGTTGTAGAAAGCTGCACATCCATTTGCACCACTCAGGTGACCCTGAGGACAGAGAACCAACCTCCAAGTGGCCTCAGCGGCTCTCTAAAAAGGACGCAAATGACCAGCTGTCTGCAAGGAATATAAATCCTCCCATTCCCCACCATCCAGTCAGAGCTGAAGAAGCTCCTTGGATGAGAAGCGAAACATCTTCAAAATAAAAACCAGAAAGTCCAGGTGCCTCTTCAAAGAATCACCTTTGGGACAACTATTACCTGGATGGCAGAGAAGGTCCATAGACTTTCAGAATGCAAGTCCCTTCTTCATTTCCACTTAGCGACTTTGAATGATCCCGAAGCGATCAGTCGTCAGTTGAGGACTACCTGTATGTAACTAATAGAGTGGTGCCTGGATACTCAACCGCTTTGAAACTCATCGAATTTGGCATTCAATGCATTTTAATACAAAAGTTTTGTCCCAATACTCATCATTTGTTTAGTACTCAACACACAAGCTAGAACTTGTTGGTATCGGCTGCCTTGTGATTCACTGCAGGTAGTGCATAACTTACAGCCACCAAATTGAGCCCAGAATTCATGTTGCCAAGTGAGACATTTAAGTCAATTTTGCCCCATTTTACAACCTTTCTTGCCACGGTTATTAAATGAATCATGGGAGTTGTTAAGAGATGGTCATTAAGTGAGCTTGTCGGAAGCCATCTGGGAAAGTCACAAATGACAATCACGTGACTACAGGATGCTATAAGCATCATAATGAGCCACGATTGTGCCGTGGTTAGAGCGCGGTACTGCAGGCTACTTCTGCTGACTGCCGGCTGTTTGCAGTTTGACAGTTCGAATCTCACCAGGCTCTAGGTCGACTCAGCTTTCTGTCCTTCCGAGGTCAGTAAAATGAGGACCCAGATTGTTGGGGGCAACAGGCTGGCTCTGGAAACTGTTTAAAGAGGGCTGTAAAGCACTGTAAAGTGATGTATAAGTCTAAGTGCTACTCCTTGCGAAGGAAGGCAAGAAGGAAGGAAGGCAAAGGGAAGAGAAAGAGAGGGAGAAATGGAGGGAAGGAGAACAGAGAAAAGAGGAAGGGAGAGAGGGAGGGAGGAGGGAGGAAAAAAGAAAAGGAAGGAAGGAAGGAAGGAAGGAAGGAAGGAAGGAAGGAAGGAAGGAAGGAAGGAAGGAAGGAAGGAAGGAAGGAAGGAAGGAAGGAAGGAAGGAAGGAAGGAATCCATGGTGTGCAGTGGTTGTAATGCAGTATTGCAGGCTAACTCTGCCCACAGCCAGGAAGTTCGATCCTGACCAGCTCAAGGTTGACTCAGCCTTCCATCCTTCCGAGATGGGTAAAGTGAGAACCCAGATTGTTGGGGGCAAGAGGCTGACTCTGTAAACCGCTTAGAGAGGGCTGTTAAAGCACTGTAAAGCAGTATATAAGTCTAAGTGCTATTCCTTGCGAAGGAAGGCAACAAGGAAGGAAGGCAAAGGGAAGAGAAAGAGAGGGAGAAATGGAGGGAAGGAGAACAGAGGAACAGAGGAAGGGAGGGAGGAAGAAAGGAAAGAAGGAAGGAAGAAGGAAGAAAGGAGGGAGGGAGGAAAGGAAGTAAAATGAGAAGGAAGGAAACCAGTGGTTAGACTGCAGTATTTCTGGGTCATTCTGCCCACAGCCAGGAAGTTCGATCCTGACTGGCTCAAGGTTGACTCAGCCTTCCGTCCTTCCGAGATGGGTAAAATGAGGACCCAGATTGTTGGGGGCAAGAGGCTGACTCTGTCAATGGCTTAGAGGGGGCTGTCAAGCACTATAAGTCTAAGCGCTATTGCTACAAATGTGAGAATCATCTTTAAAGTCACTTTTCTCCGTTGCCGGCGTAACTTCGAACGGTCGCTAAGCGAACGGTCGTACGTTGAAGATGTGATTTTTTTCACTTTCTCTTCCCCGGTGGTCTTTCTCCCTAGGGTTTTGGCTGGGCATGCTGACATGCACCCTGATCCCTTGCCTTTGCTCCGTCGTGTACATTGTCCGGATGAACTGGCACCAGGCGGCGGACGAGGTAAGAGGCATCCTTCAAACTGCTCCAACCAATAGGGAACATTCCTCCTGCATGCTAAGCAGGGGGTTGGACTAGAAGATCTCCAAGGTCCCTTCCTGCTCTATTCTGATTAATATTGATCTTGATGACGATTTCGATTTCCCTTTCTCCTTTCCGTCCTGGTTGTTTCGCGCACTTTTGCCCTGCTTGTCTTACAGATAGTCCTCAGTTTGCAACCGTTCCATCAGGCCCAGTCATTAAACTCACGCCAGTCATTAAACAAGTTACCCTGGAACCAAGTCCACTTTTCCGACCGTTTCTTCTTTTTACAGTGTTGGTTAAGTGGTAAAGCAAACACTGTGGTCATTAAGCAAACATTGCAGTCATTAAGTGAATCCATGGTCTGTAATGTCCTTTTGTTTTTTGCTCGAAACTGGACGTAAACCTTGGTTGTCATAAATCATGATTAAGGTGACCACTGGATTGTGTGGCAGTTGCTGTAATGTAATCTTGTCACAGGGGTGGAAAGCTGCCAGAATTTCAAATCAGAGTCTTTAAGTAGCCCCTAGTGGTGTGTGTGTTGTAACTATAAAATTTCTATATATAGAAATTACTGTACATTTTATTTACTAGTTCGATACCCGTGCTTCGCTACGAAACTATGTGATCAGGCTTAGCTTTGGGGAAGGAAAATAAGGGGTGTGTGTGTGAAATTCTGCCTCTGCCTAACAGAATCCACCGGTATTCATCTAGCTAGCATCCTGTCAGGGTGTGAGAGAGCTGAGGGCTGTTTGGAAAGTGAAACAGTATTTGCTGTGAGAGCATGAAGGAGACAGCAAGGAGCCTGGATGTGGCTTAACTCAACTGATCTGTACTAAAGCTGCTTTGGTGCTGTGAAACTGAAACTCCTCTGCTTGTATTTTGCAAGTGGAAGAGATTTCTTTTCAGGTGGGGAGTGGGAGTAGAACTCCTTAGCATCAGAGCATGTTAATAATAATAATAATGTAGGGAATATTAATGCTCTGAGAGTCATTTCGAAAAATTCTTTCTTAGTGAGCATCTAGAAGCCAAGAGGAACATATGTGCCAAATTTCAAGTTTGTAGGTTTTACAGGTTCTGGAAATTTTGTGATGATGCGTAGGGGTATTTCGCTTTTATAAATATAGATTTAATTTGTATCCTTCCTTTACTCTTTTTACAAATAACTCAAGGTGGTGAACATATCCAATGCATCTTCCTCCTCCTATTGTCCCCACAACAACAATCCTGTGAGGTGGATTGGCTGAGAAGAAGGACTATCCCAGTATCATCCAGCTGTCTTTCAGGGCTAAGCCAAGACTAGAACTCACGATCACCTGGTGATTGGCCCAAAATCATTCAGTGGCTTTTATCCTTGAGGCGGGACTAGAGCTCGCATCTCCTGGTGATTGGCCCAAAGTCACTCACTTTTCATGGCTAAGGTGGGACCAGAATTCACAGTCTCCTGGTGATTGGCCCAGAGTCATTCAGCTGGGTTTCATATCTAAGGCAGGACTAGAACTCACAGTCTCCTGGTGATTGGCCCATAGTCACCCAGCTGGGTTTCATATCTAAGGCAGGACTAGAACTCACAGTCTCTTGGTGATTGGCCCAGAGTCACCCAGCTAGCTTTTATTCCTAGGGCAATACTAGAACTCACCATCGCCTGGTGATTGGCCCAAAGTCGCTCAGATAGTTTTCATGGCTAAGGCGGGACTAGAACTCACAGTCTCCTGGTGATCGGCCCAGAGTCACTCAGCTGTCTTTCATGGCTAAGGCGGGAGTAGAACTCACAGTCTCCTGGTGATTGGCCCATAGTCACCCAGCTGGGTTTCATATCTAAGGCAGGACTAGAACTCACAATCTCTTGGTGATTGGCCCATAGTCACCCAGCTGGGTTTCATATCTAAGGCAGGACTAGAACTCACTGTCTCCTGGTGATTGGCCCATAGTCACCCAGCTGGGTTTCATATCTAAGGCAGGACTAGAACTCACTGTCTCCTGGTGATTGGCCCAGAGTCACTCAGCTGTCTTTCATGGCTAAGGCGGGACTAGAACTCACTGTCTCCTGGTGATTGGCCCAAAGCCACCCAGCCGGTTTTTATGCAAAGGCAGGAGAATAGAACTCACCATGCCCCACTTTCTAGCATGGTGGCGTAACCACTGGACCAAACTGCCTCTCTTCATTTCACATTCTTCCCGGAAAAAAGGAGACATTATCCCTTAGTGGGGTGTACTCACTTTTGTTGCCAGCCGTTTAGACCTGAATGGCTGCGTGTTGCGTTATTTTGAGGGGACAGCACACTTACACTGTTACACAAGCTGTGTACTCACTACTTTATATTGTAGCCAAGCAGGGGTGGAATTCTATTGGTTTGCACCGGTTCAGGTGAACTGGATGTTAAATTTGCAGCTGGTTCACCGAACCGGAATTTGAACCAACCGGCTGGCCCTGCCCACCCCACCCCTCCCAGGGCTATTTTCGATGCTGATAAGTGCAGGGTCTGCGTAGAGGCTCTGGGAGGGGGAAAACGGGCCTTCCGGAAGTCCAGAAATGGGCCTGTTTCCAGCTTCCGGAAGACCTCCAGAGCCTGGTGTCAGGATTCCAGCACTTAACCCCAATTAAATCATGACTCTGAGGCACATCATTCATTGTCACCTTTGACCCTGGTTTCCCCCCCACCCCCACCCCCTGGGTGTATGGTCATTCATATTCTCCAATGGGACACCTCCATAGCCCAGAGTCGTCCATCATGCTCTCCAGTTAGAATTTTGCGCGGCAGAAACTTCAGTCACCTAGTTACTATCTGTGAAAAACATTTATGGAATGCACTTTCAGTTTGCAAGCTGCCGCACTGCTCCCGGCTCCCTTTCTGTTGGCCACTCTAAAAAGACCATAGAAATATTTTATGAGTTGATACCTGGGGGAGGCCTTTTTTGCCCACCCCCCCAGAGGCCCGAGGGAATCCTCCGGACTCTGGGGAAGGAGAAAAATGCCCCTCCCAGAAGTTCCAGTAGGCCACGCCCACCACAGCCACACCCACCCAGCAAATCCCGGTTGCTGGGATTTTTCAATCCCACCTCTGCCCAGTGTCATTTCTTCAGTGTTTTCACATGAAAAGAGACACTTAAATATTTACAAAATGTGAGGGGGTGTATCACTTCTGTGATATAGTGTATTATTACTGATGCCCACGTACTTTGTGCCTTGTACCAATGGTGGCTAACCTTTTGGGGGCTCCCGTGCCGAAAATTGCGCTTGTACACTTACATGCCAGCACCCAGAAGGCAATGCGCACAGGGCCCTCCATGCCCCCTGCACATGTGCGTGCGATCCCCTGCACGCGCTGCGCATCTCTGCACGTGCGTGTGTCCTGTGTCTCTGCCCGTGTGCCATAGGTTTGCCGCCGCGGCCTTATACGCGAAATCAGGGGGTCTTCAAACTTGACAGCTTTAAGACTTGTGGACGGAGATGGCTCTTTGAAATTGCAAATTAGAGATTGAAATTGGAACCACACGCATGTCTATTAGGTACGATTAAAGGGGATCTGAGTAAGGCTAAAAGATACCTCATTGTACACATCTTAACGGCAGCAAGAATTACCTCTGCACAAAGCTGGAAGAGCGATAAAATACCGCCAGATGAAGCTTTAATCCCAAAAATAATGGACTGTGTAGAGCTAGACAAATTCACTATGGGATTAAAAGGCAAGGATGATTGAGATTATTATGCGATATGGGATAGATGGTATGAATGGGTGAAGAATAAAGATAGAAATTGATGTATAGTTACAAAATGAGAAATATGTATATATGAGGACACAAATACTGTTAATGGAAATGAGAGTTTTGTATTTTGGGTTTTTAAATAATAATAATAATAATAATAATAATAATAATAATAATAATAATAATAATAATAATAATAATAATAATAAAAGACTTGTGGACTTCAACTCCCAGAATTCCTCCTCCAGTCATGTTAGCTCAGGTTGAATTCTGGGAGTTGAAATCCCAAGTCTTAAACTTGCCAAGTTTGGAAGACCCTTGGGCTCAATAATTTAAAAAAAAAAACCTCTAATCTCACCCTCACTGAGTAGGGTGGCCATATAATTTTTTTAAAAATAAATACATTTAATACAATCTCTCACTGTCCGACTCTTCCCTTTAGGCCCAGCGCCGTGCCAAACTGTCGCAGAAGCCAGTGGAGGATTTGAACTCGGCTCCCATCCCGGACAAGGCAGTTTCTTCTTCCGATACGGAAGGCAAAGGAGGGTTTGGAGGTGAGCGAAGGAGCAAGAATTTGTAGCCGTGACAGGACTGGCCTTGCCGATACAGGCAGTCCGTGACTTGCGACCATTTGTTTAGTGACCGTTCCAAGTGACAACGGCACTGGAAAAAAAAGTCACGACAGGGGTGGACTTCAAATTTTTTAGCAAGGGGCTTTCTGCCCTAATTGACTGGCTGGGTAGGGCATGGCTGGGTGGGCGTGGCCAACTCGACGTCATTTCTTTCCCCTAATTACCTAAAAAAAGATATATACCCCAAAGTTGTGTATTATTTCGTACATTTAATACTTAAATGAAAGACTGGGTGAAACCAGGCTTAATAGCAGTGACTGTGAGAGGGATCTTGGAGTCTTAGTGGAATTTCTGGTGAGTTAGACAATTCTTACCGTGTTTCTCATATAATAAGACCGGGTCTTATTTTTTTTTGAGCCCCGAAAAAATGGCTAGGTCTTTTCGGGGGTGACTTAATTCCCCCCCCACTGCATCTTCGGGCGGGCAGGCGGCGACGGCTTGGATGTTGACCTCGGCGTTGGTGGGGCACTTCGTATCGGGGTCAACGCAGGCAGCACCATATCCGGGTGTTCAACAAAAGTACTTCCTAATGGCAAGCCCCCCCCCCCCCATTTCGCATGTTTTAATATAGGTCTTAATTTGGGGGGAGGGGCTTAATTTCATTTCATGCCTATAAAACATGCTGGGACTTCCTATTGGGGGAGGCCGTATTGTTGGAGAAACAGGGTGTTGTGGCTCCGGGCTTGGATTCAGCTCCTGTGACTGATATGAGTTCAAGTGAGGAGGTCTTGGCAGAAAAATATGAGCCGGCATGGCTCAGTGATTGGACTGATAACCAGGATGAGGAGATGGACGTGACAAAGGACGACAGACCTGATGTATTAGAATTGTCAGGACCTTTGACCTCCTCTGGTTCCTTATCTGATCAACAGCCGGGAATGGCTGACAGGGAAGTTTTGAGAGAGTCTTCTAGTGGAGATGAGAACTTGGAAAATTTGTGGTTAAATGTAAGGAACAGAAGGCAAAATCAGCTGGAGCGAATGAGGAGAGCGAGTCAGTAAATTAGCACATTGCCTCAATGAGTATAAAAGGGCACAGCTGGGCTGGTACATTTTGCCAGGAACAAAGTGACTTATTTGAGTGAGGACGTTACAGAAGCTCTGAGACTAGAGATTTATTGCCAGAACTGGTTTGTGGACAGAGTAAAGATTTATGCTGTGGATTGAGATTTCTGCCAGCCGTTATCTTGTAAGACTTCTTTCCGTTTGATTTAATTGTGAAACGGCTGCTTTCTGTTTTGTTCGTTGGAATTTTGAAGGGGAATCATAACACAGGGTATTATTTGGGAATTAATCCCCTTGGAGGCTAGTGGCTGTTATCTGATTTTCTCAATAGCTCTCCCTTGCAGCACTGAGTGGGTTGTTTATCTAGCTTGCCACACTTTTACCAGGTGTGAAATGCTCTTGGCTGAATGCCCAGAAGTTCAATTAAGCTTATTAACAGCTTTCCCTTACTGCTCGTCTTTTTGAGGTTATTGGAGGCTCTCCTGAGCCCCTGCAAGCCCCCAGCAGACCCCCCCTGCTTATAACTGTAAGTCGAGGACTACCTGTAGGCCAAATTTGGAACAGAACCAAGCTGGTGGCTGCTGGGCTTTGGAGTTGAGCAACATGGAATGAGTTTCAAGAAGTAAGAATTACGTTTGCCTTGAAAGCAAACAGACGAACTTTTAAATTGGATTAGGGCCTGGAAAAAACGCGATTCACTTAGATAAAGGAATTGTGGGCTCCATTGTAGTCAAGGACTGCCTGGAGATGAGTTCGAGTCCCACCCATCCTTTTCTGTTCCAGGACTCACGGATGCCCAGAACGGTGTCGTGCTGCTGAGCTTCACCGTCATAGATGGCCCCACCTTGCAGGACAAGAAGGCGGCCGATGTCCCCAAAACGGGCCAAGTTCTGACGACCAAACAACTGATCGTTAGACGGGGACTGGCGGTGGCTGGCGCTGTGGGAATTCTAGCCATTGGAATATTGATACGGATATTCACGGTGAACAATTAAGAGACTGGGAAAAGACTGGAGCAGGCTCCCTTGAACCCAAGGCAAGGAAACAAGGGAGAGATGATCAGCGGCAGCGACCTGTTTCATCCAGCAGAGGGCACCAGTGGGAGTTATACTCAGAGCTTCCACCAGGGGGCTCCCATCTCAGCAAAACATTGTTGGACATTGGACATTTTTCTTGCAAAGGCCGAATGCGGCACCTTAACATGCAAAAGACTGATTTTTTTGGAGGGAGGTTCAGAAAGTTTATTTCCATCACGCGGCCATCTACTGCAGATCACCTGACATATTCCATGTAATCTTTCCAGATAAAAAAATCTTTTAGTAGTAATTTTTTACAGTTTTTAAATGTATGCCTTTAAAAGAAACAAGAAAAGTAGGTTAGAAAAGGTTATCAAATAAATGGGGACCCCAGGGAGGTCAAATAAGTCAAAAGCGGGCCCCAAACCATGTTATGGAAGTTTCATCTTTGTTTACCTGGAATTGCGAGAACAGAGCTTCGACACAGTTGGGGGGGCGCCATTTTGACTTCTTTGACCTCCCTGCAAATGCCAGTGGCCATATTTTTGGGGAAGGGGCTGCCCTTTAATTTAAAGAGATGAGGCGATGCAGCAAGAAGGGTAATTAATTTAGGATTTATTTGGCTTTTGCAACGTGGTTTTAGCTATGGTTTGGTCCAAATAAGCGCTGAGGATCTTATCTAGGAACTCAAGAGCGCTATTTATACACTGAACGTAATCTAACCAGGATTAGGGCAGCCTTTGGGTTTATCTCTCAAGCTTCCAGCATTTGGAAAATTCTCTCTTCTTGTCCATCAACCGTAGTTTCATTCGCTGAACAGTCCAGCCACTTACTATTGTAGGAAGAAAAATCTGGTTTGGTTCCAAACTGTGAAGAAATGTGCTGGAAATAAAATGGAGGACGATTGGAAAGAAGGATGCTATTTATTGGAAGCAGAACCACAGCATGCAGTTCTGGGACAGCTGACAAATTTGCTTGAGGGATGCAAGGGTTTTTCTATGGGTTCTGAAATGTTTGCAGGGGAATCGTGCAATATAGTGAGCTCTGTGTCTTTTTGCTGTCCTAATGGCGGTAGGCTAATCCTATTATGTCCTAAAAGCCCTTCTTGGACTTTGGGTGGAGGGGGATATAAATTCTTAATCCCATCATTCGGAGCGGAAAGTGTTTGGTTTGTGAATAGGCTGGGCTGGATTTTTTAATGGAGCCAAAAACTCCATCTCTAAAGACTTTGGACATCTGCTGTAGGATATTGGGTGTTGCTTTCTGCCTTTAAAAACACGTTTCTCCATTTCTCCTTCAGGGAAATATAATATTCGGCCTCTTTTAATAGTCCCCAAAATATTTCAATCTCTAGGAGGGTGCGTGATTACTCCTTACACTATTCATCGTAGTTTGTTTGATGTCTGCTCGTTTCAAAACTAGGATGGCTGATGGGATGCACAGGGCGTGCTCAGGATAACGGGAGGCAGGACTGATCTTGGGAGATAAGGAAGAAGCATTTGCAATTGAGGCAACCACCAGGGAAGAGGTTGCTAAGCCCGAAGCAACAATACGGATGGGGGGAAAATATCTTAGAAGAGACCTTCCCTAGTTTCTTGATCTGTATATACAACGGGGGGCTTGGAGATGTACTTTTAAGAGCTGCGGCACTCCTGTACAATGGAATTTATTCCGGCTGGGGATGGCGGGAATTGTAGTACAGCCACATGGCACCTCTGATGAGTAGCATACAGGCCTAACACATCACTCTCAAACCTCTGGATATTTCCTTGGGTAACATTTCTCAGCTTGGCAGCTGGACGATGGGTGGATTCAACTCCCAGAATTTCGCAGACAGCTTGTTTTAAGATGGGTAGACTTCCAACTCCCAGATACTGGCTGGGGAATTCTGGGAGTGAAGTCCACTCATCGTCCAGTTTCCAAGCTGCATAGGATCAGAAATATCTCGGCGGAGGACAAACTAGGACAAAAATCAGCTTAGAAAAAAAATAATAACAATTTTGGGTTCAAAAATATGTCCCCATTTTGCTCCCTGCCATAACAACAGCGGTAAAACGCAAAAGTTTTGATTGCTCCTTTCAAAGAAAAGAAAAGAAAAATATCAGCAGAAACTATTTCCCTCAAAAGCAACGAAAATTTCACGGTTTTTTTCCACTTGGCACAGAAGCGGCTTTTGAAAAGACTCCATAAGAAAAAAAATATCTTGAAAATTTAACAATGGGGGCCTTTTGCTAACTTCTCTACTTAAATAGTTGTTTTTTTTTTCCCTTGAAAAATGTTGTCCTTTCCTTTCTTTGGTGCAAATTGTCTTTCCTGGATAGAAGAGATTATATAAGAATATATAAGATATATTCTCACCCGAGAAATCAACTTTTGGTTGCTTACCCTATTTATGTTTAATGGTGAAGAAGAAATTGCGTTAACTCTTGTAAGTAAGTGTTAGAAAAAGACACCCCACCCGACACACAAACATATGTGCAAACACACAAACACCGCCTGGAACAGCATTTCTTAACACCACGGTATTGATGGCCTCTGCGGAATTGCATTCTCAGAAAAGCACCACCTGCGAAAAGGAAAAAAAAAATATTAAATTTTTGCACTGAAAAAAAAAAGGACAGAGGTAGTTTTTTACCGATGATTGGAGTCCGGACCAGAATTTCCGTGGCTAAGCAGGGCGGTTGTTAAAGTGAATCAACCATTAAAAAAAATTTTTTTTGCTGTTTTTGTTGAGCAAAAATCACTGCCGTCGTTAAGTGAATCATGCGGTCGTTACGCGAATTTGTCTTGGCCCATTGACTTGGCTTGTCAGAAGCTGGTGGGAAAGGTTGCAGGTGGTGATCATGTGACTCTGGGATGATGCCACCATCATACACAGGTGCCAATTTTTAAAAAATGTGGTCGTAAGTGTGAGGACTGGCCATAAATCACTTTTTTTTGGAATAGTTCCTAAATGCAGGGTCATAAGTCAGATAAACAAATAAACTATCAGAGTTGGAAGGGACCTTGTAGGTCATCTAGTCCAACCCCCCTCCCAAGCAGGAGAAATACCTTTCCCCAGAGGTGTGACTTCAAAGAAATTTTTAGTCAGGTCCGATAAAATGGGTCTGATAAATTAGGATAATCTCAAAATGGACGGAATAGACGTAGTAATCCTCGATTTACAATGGTTCATTTAGTGACCATTTGAAGTTTCAATAGCCCTGAAAGAAGTGACTAAGGACCGTTTTTCACACTTAACGACTGCTGAAGCATCCCTCAGGGTGATCAAAATCCGGCCATTTGGCCACGGACCCAGATTTATGACGGTCGCAGCGTCCTGGAGTTATGCAATCCCCTTTTGTGACCTGCTTACAACAGTTCAGTTAATGACCAGTCAAAGTTACAACGGCATTGGATAAAAGCGACTTATGACTGTTTTTCCACACTTACAGCATGGTCGCATGGTGAAAAATTTGGCCGCTTGGCCATGGACTCGTATTTACGACAGTCGTAGAGTCCCGCAGGGTCACGAGATCCCCGTTTTTGCAACCTTCCAACAAGCAAAGGTCAATGGGGAAGCCAGATTCACTTAACAACCACAGTGATTCACTTAACAATTGTGGCAAGAAAGGTTGTGAAATGCCTTTAACTGTCTCGCTTAACAACATAAATCTTGGGGGGATGTCAATGGTGGTCATAAGTTGAGGAATAACCGTTCCCTGCTCTTAATGGTACAAAATCACCCCCTTTTAGTGGGAAACATTATCAAGAAACATAGGTAAAATTTACTCTATGCTTATTCCTCAAAACTGTTTTGTTCTACAGCTAATCCTCAATTTACAATATTTAGTGACCGCTCAGTTTACACTGGCACTAAAAAAATGTGACTTGTGACCATTTTTTCACACTTAACGACCATTGCCGCCTCCCCAGGGCCACATGATCTCTTCATTACACTAGCCAGGCCCAGTTCCTGCAACCGTTCATCGTATGTTTTAGTCTCCAGGCCTTCAATCGTTTTAGATAAATTCAGATTAGCAGAGTTGGAAGGGACCTTGTAGGTCATCTAGTCCAACCCCTGGCCCAAGCAGCAGACCTGAAACCATTTCTGACAGAGGGCAGTCCAGTCTTTTCTTGAAAGCCTCCAGTGATGAAGCTCCCACAACATCTGAAGGCAACTTCTGTTCCATGGGTTGATTGTTCTCCCTGTCAGAAAGTTTCTCCTTATTTCTGGGTTAAATGTCTCCTTGTTCAGTTTCCATCCATTATTCCTTGTCTGGCCTTCGGGGGCTTTGGAGAATAGCTTGACCCCACTTCCTCCTCTCTGTGGCAGCCCCTCAAATATTGGAAGATGCTCTCCTGTCTCCCCTGGTCCTTCTCTTCCCTAGACTAGCCAGGCCCAGTTCCTGCAACCGTTCGTCGTATGTTTCAGCCTCCAGTCCCCTCATCCTCCTGGTTGCTCTTCTCTGCACTCTTTCTAGAGTCTCAACCTCTTTTTTGACATCTCTTCTTCACGGCAAGCACTGAGATATTGGAAGACTGCTATCATGTCACCCCATCCTTCTTTTCCTTAAACTAGACATATCTTCTGTCCATCCATGGTTGCTCAGATGTCTTTCTTTCTTTTCCTTTCTTTCCTCTCTCTCTTTCTCTCTCATCTTATCTTTTCTTTCTTTCTTTCTTTCTTTCTTTCTTTCTTTCTT
The DNA here is from genome assembly GCF_049901715.1 of Pseudonaja textilis. Taxonomy (NCBI): domain Eukaryota; kingdom Metazoa; phylum Chordata; class Lepidosauria; order Squamata; family Elapidae; genus Pseudonaja; species Pseudonaja textilis. The sequence goes on along the minus strand of NC_141990.1, from coordinate 4,285,689 downwards.
TCTTTCTTTCTTTCTTTCTTTCTTTCTTTCTTTCTTTCTTTCTTTCTTTCTTTCTCTTTCTTTCTTTTCCTTCCTTCCTTCCTTCCTTCCTTCCTTCCTTCCTTCCTTCCTTTTCTTTCCTTCCTTTTTCTTTCTTTCTTTCCTTCTTTCTTTCTTTCTCTCTCTCTCCTTTCTCTTTCCTTCCTTTCTCTCTCTCTCTCTCTCTCGTCTTTCTCTCCCTCTCATCCTTCCTTCTTCCTTTTCTTTCTTTTGCTTTGAAGAATAGCCTGACCCCTTCCTCCTCTCTGTGGCAGACACCCCTCAAATATTGGAAGACTGATATCCAGTCTCCCCTGGTCCTTCTCTCCACTAGACCGTTCATTGTATGTTATAAGCCTCCGGTCGCCTCATCATCAGACGGACTGACAGGTGCTGTAACCTGAGCTGAGCTCCGTCCTCTGCACATCAAGGGCGACTCCTGATCTCATCTTAAATACCTTAGTCCTCTTTTACTGGCACCAATCTGGAGTGGATCTGGCCTTGCCTTTTTCTGGAATGTTCCCTTTTCAAATTCCCAGGCTATTTTCCAGCCGAGGGATTTACTGGTTGTCCCTCATCCAAATACTAACTTGATATCCTCCTGCTTGGCTTCCTACGATCCGCAAGACCACTGTTTGTCAGCGACAGACCGTCCTCGACATACGACCGCTCGTTTATGGGACTGTTTGGAGTCACGCCCGGAGATGCCTTCAAAGCACTGTGGCAAGAAAAGGTCAGAAAATGCAGTGAGGCTCACATTAACCCTCCATTTTTCCTGCATAGCAACAGGAAATGCCGGGCTCCCTGGCGGTCGTACGTCGAGGACTCCCTATCATTTCAAGCA